>NW_021163050.1:707500-710000 GCF_004324835.1 Dendronephthya gigantea
CCGTTTTTCAGGATATTTTGCAGAATTTGGCAATTTTTTGTGTTCCTAGAGATAGTTAAGACTTATCTGGTATACCTAGGCCAAGTTTGGTTTTTCATTAAAAAATTATGTTACCGGGGGGGTGGTTCCTTTCCACTGATATTGAGAGGGCTTGCGTGCGAAAATGTGAAGCTGAAATTGAGATATTATTTAGCTGTCTAAAAGTAGGAAAGCTTTTTAATAAACTGTCAAAGTTTCAGGAAAGATAATGCAAACTGGGAGCAACGCGCGACCCCTAAAAGTGACAAATATTTCATTGCGCGCAGTGGATTAAATGCATGGTTGATTTTAGCGTGACCGATCTCATGCAAGGCTGTGCAAATGAATAAATTAAAGCGAGAAACTGAACAAGAAGACGAAGCGATTTAATAACAGGATTTTTATTCTTGATGTTAATCCTCAACATTTCTACCATTTCTTTCTAAGCAAACTGCGGCTCGTCTGAGCATGGTAAACACTGAACGGCGAACCACATTTGTCTGTCCTGCCTCAAATTATCCGTTTCGTTCGAACTTCTTTCTTGCAAATCGCCTATGCTACCACCGGCAAATCTAGGCGAATGGGCAGACAAATGGTTCGCTGCTCAGTGTTTAGTATGCTCAGACAAGCCGCAGTTTGCTTAGAATGAAATGGTGGACATGCTGAGGATTAACATCACGAATAAATCGCTTTGTTTTTGTGTTCAGTTTCTCGCTTTAATTTGCCCACCTTGTATGAGATCGGTCACGCTAAAATCAACGATGCATTTAATCCACTGCGCGCAATGAAATATTTGTCACCTTTAGGGGTCGCGCGTTGCTCCCAGTATGAATTATTTTTCCTGAAACTTTGACAGTTTATTAAAAAGTTTTCCTCCTTTTAGACAGCTAAATTATATCTCAATTTCAGCTTCACATTTTCGCGCACAAGCCCTCTCAATATCAGTGGAAAGGAACCACCCCCCCGGTAACATAATTTTGTTAATGAAAAACCAAACTCGGCCTAGGTACCAACAGTCTTACTTACTATCTTCTTAGGAACACAAAAATTTGCCAAATTCTGCAAAATATCCTGAAAAACGGAATTTTTACATTTGGGACATTTTTTTTTATACACCCTGTGTATCTACATCTACCTATCGATCTACCTATCGATCTACCTATCGATCTACCTATCGATCTACCTTTCGATCTACCTATCGAGCTACCTATCGATCTACCTATCGATCTACCTATCGATCTACCTATCGATCTACCTATCGATCTACCTATCGATCTACCTATCTATCTATCTATCTATCTATCTATCTATCTATCTATCTATCTATCTATCTATCTATCTATCTATCTATCCATCTATCCATCTATCCATCTACCCATCTACCCACCTACCCACCTACCCACCTACCCACCTACCAACCTACACTACAGGCCAAAAGTTTAAGGCCACTTTCAGTATTTTTTTAAAAAGAACAACGACAAATTAACACAGAGTAAGGCATAATTTAGCTAGGCAACAAACAACCTTTTTCTCCTGTGAGGCAGATAGCTAAGAAGTGGGGAATTTCAAGATGTGGAGTTCAGTATTCACTGGCGAGAAAGGAACAGACGGGCCAAATACCGACAGGAAATGTTGTGGACGGAGCAGAGTAACAACAAAGGCAGATGACCAGCACCTCATCCTGTCAAGGAAACGCAACCGGAAAATCACTGCTCCTGTCTTAAAGGATCAAATGAATTCACAGAGGGTCAAACCAGTCTCACTTACAACCGTGAAACGAAGGTTGAGATCAGCCGGTTTGTTTGGACGCATTGCTGCAAAAAAGCCATTACTTCGTCCCAAAAATAAGAAGAAAAGACTGTTTTGGGCGCGAAAACATTTGAAGTGGAATGTTAAACAGTGGGAAAGGTTTTATGGTCTGATGAGTCAAAATTTCAGTTTGGATCAAATAGAAGAGTGTTTGTACGAAGAATACCAGGGGAACGAGCTAGTGAGTCCTGTGTTGTACCTAAGGTTAAACATGGGGGAGGTTCTGTGATGGTATGGGGGTGTTTTGGGGGAGGAAAATCGGGTGATTTGGTCGAAGTAAAAGGAATTCTAGAAAAGAAGCAATACCACTCTATATTGCAAAGACATGCAACACCATGTGGAACAAAAATCATTGAAAAGAAATTCATTTTCCAGCAGGACAATAACCCGAAACACACGTCAAAGTATTGCCAAAATTATATCCAGTCAAAGGAAAGGCAGAGTGTCCTTAAGATCATGGAATGGCCTGCACAGTAGCCTGATCTGTCGCCCATTGAGCTGGCATGGGATGAACTAGACAGAAGAGTGAGACCTCTTTTACCCTCAAATAAAACCGATATGCTGGGATATTTGAAGATTGAATGGCAGAAATTGCCAAAAATATACTTTCAAAAACTTTTACACCGAATGCCAAAAATTTGTGCAGCAGTTGTGAAAGCAAAAGGTGGATTTT
>NW_021163050.1:715000-862500 GCF_004324835.1 Dendronephthya gigantea
GCATCACACCCTTTCCTTTACCTTTTTCCTCTTGACCTCTGTTATATCGACCTCTGTTATCTAGTTACTGGTACCTTTTTCAGGTAAATAGTTTAGAGCAAGATAATTTAAAATCATCTTGCACATACCTTATCTTCCTACACTAAAAATAACATATCCTTCAGATGCATACATTTCATTGACAATAATTACCTACAATATGTCCCAAGCCATGAAAAGCAAAGCATCTTTTGGTGCCACTGATTGAGAGTGGAGTGGAACCCCTCGAGAGCACTGGTCTGCGCATCTGGGGAAAGCTTGCTAATGTCCTTTAACACACTTTTTTTCATGAGAATCCCATTTAATTTATCATATGCTTTGGTACCTTCAAAAAATGTAAATTGATGTACACAGTCAGATTATTGAGTTTTGTAGAATCAAGATTGCATATTGATTCATGAACCTTGCATGCCAATATGTCAATAAGAATAATTTTTAGCATAAAACAGAGTAAAATAATATTAGATTAAACAAAGGACTTGAGAAACTAGGCTACATTAGTAGCACAATCCATTGACAGGTAAAGTGTTTCTTTTTATTATTTTACTGTCTTATGTGTAATGCCAGACAGTTTTACTGTACTTTCATGGAAGAGCCTTGTCATTCCATGCATTACAGCACCATGCAACTATGCATTACAAACATCTTACCAACTTTTATCCACTTTCTCTTTTCTAACTCTCCATTGGCACATGTTGGAAAGAGTGGATCTGGGTGGTCATCATGTTTATTGGCAATGTGTCTCATCAATGATTTCCACTTGGCTAACACCATACTTTGAAAGTTTTCCACTGTTGTAGTAGAGCACCAGTAAATGTGATTTCTTACTCCTTTTGTCCACTATAATTGATCGTTTCCCATCCTTTTTCCTTGCTTGCTTTAAACATCTTCTTTACAATGCCTTTGACAACGTTCCATTGGTCAAAGAAATGTTTGATTGTTGGATGTGAATTCCGTATATATTTACAAATTCCTCGGTGGCGATCAGACACAAATACAGGAATGGTTAACCCAGCAGTAGTTAGCAAAAAGTCAAAGCATTTCCTACAACCATCCAGCTCTATGGCATTACTGCTGCCAGATTGGTTTGACTAATAATGAATAATATTATGAGTATACATGTATAGTATAGAGTAGTCATAACTGAACTAGAAAAGTAGAAATCCCCTAACTACACGTTTAATTTTCCTAGACAGTACAGTTTTGATTATAAGCCCAATCAATAGGAAATAGAATGTAGGTCTTGTACAGCATTTATGTCTTTTGTATGAAGGTCTTGAGCTTGAATCTCAAGTTGCTTTTAAAAACAGATTCAAAATTTATTTCATGAAGTTGATTAAAAGTCACCAGCTACCCATTAAATTGCCTGTACACTGAGCAGAAAAAATGCTGAGTATAAATTTGTCATAGCATACAGCTCAAGATACTG
The DNA here is from genome assembly GCF_004324835.1 of Dendronephthya gigantea. Classification (NCBI taxonomy): domain Eukaryota; kingdom Metazoa; phylum Cnidaria; class Anthozoa; order Malacalcyonacea; family Nephtheidae; genus Dendronephthya; species Dendronephthya gigantea. The sequence continues at coordinate 716,469 of NW_021163050.1, forward strand.
CTATAAGTGTTATTATTTACCTTCGTTAATAATTCGTTTGCTTTCTCTAGTTCTACAACTTTTTTTTAACTTTTGTTGTGCATCTTTAACTTTTCTGTACCTATCATTAAATTTGGTATATCGTCGCTTATATTCGCTACACCCTTAGCATGTAGAACGAGAATTATCAGCTGTATCTTCTTCCACTATGCTCGTTTCAAGCTGTACTTCTGAAATATCTCCCCCTAATTCTTGCTCACTTTGTTGTTGTTGTTGTTGTTGTGAAAACGTCAAGCTAGCATCACAAAGAATCTGTTAAATACAGAAATCAATTAAAAATTTCACCGCCGGTGCTTGTAATATGATATCAAATTAATATATGTAAATTTATATAAAATACCGCACCTGTCTGCGCTCTCGTGCTGAAACATGATACAGCTTTCTGTCCAGTTGGACGGTGTCAATGGTTGGAACTGCATGACTTCTGTCCAGTAGTCTTTTTGTCATGATATCTAGTGCTTTCCAACCCAAGACTGAGATGCCGATGAAAGCATTCTTCTTCGAAATGTGCAAAACACAGACATGAGTAGGGCGATTGCTGCCACTTTGGTCTATGTCGCTTGACAAACTGTATCCACGAAATTCGTAGTTGGAAATTTGTGCATTGATATCCCTGGAGTGGATGAGTTGTTCTTGCAACTTTCATTGTTCGAGCCAGATTTTGTAGTTTTCTCTGTATGTTTTTGTTCCGCCATATTGAAACTAATAGCAATTTTGCATTTTTGTGCGCTAACTCTAACGTGTGACGTTATGATCGCATTTCACTTTGGAAAAATTTCACATAAAATTGCAAACTTTATCTTAAAAAAAATTGTCTTCATCGCTTCTCAATTCAAAAATAAATATTACCATGATTATCAGCGTATCAAAAACTACCAGAAAGTGAAAAAAAATATTTACCTAAATTTCATGTCATAGGCACTTTAAGTTGAATTAAAAAGTACTGAAATCACCAAGGAAAAATTCCACTTTGGTTAGTGGGAAAACTCACCTTCTAATATATCAAACAACTTGGCCTTTGCAGTTTTTACGAGACTTCCAGATGTTGTTGCCAACGAGAATGGGTATGTACCAAGACTATAAGAGAGGACTAGCTCCAGGTCAACTTTACAGTTATTTGCAACTAACAACAAACGGGCAAAGAGGTCTCTGCTGATCTTTAGATTTATTGAATGAATGAATCTGAGATGCTGCATTGCTTTATAAACTAACTTGTGGCACCAAATTGATCTGTTATAGTGTTTTCCAGACAAGACACCATTAACTCTTTTACGTACTCGAGGTCTCTACCCATTTTCCGGACGTTCTGTTTACGCAAGGTTATCTTAGCAAGTATTTACCCTATGAATACTCAGAAGGTTTAATTTGAAAGTTTAAAATATGATCTTTCATATGATGTATTTGTTTTTGCAATTCATAAATATCCCCGTCCGGATTAAACATAATCTCAAAATTACATGCGACCGCATCGTTAAAATTTGCGAAGAACAGCCACACGTTTGGCTAAAAATCAACTAAAATACATCGTCTGAATGATTTTTACCGGTAAAATCGATTTCCGGGGCATCTGGTTTCCTAGGATACACATATCAAAACATACAGCTCAAAAGACGCTCAAAAGACGCCCGAAAGACGCCCGAAGGAGATTTCCGCCCTACCGAGTGTTTGTGCAAATTCCCACATTTAAGGAAAAATATATACTTCTGGCATATGATATTTAGTACAAAAATAGAGCAGGATTTTATAAACAAAATGGTGGGTGAACCGTCGCTTTTGGCTGAAAAAAAAACGAAGATACAACGCTACAAAGATAAGGCATTGCATCATACTTCTCAAAATGCATCTTTATGATTGAGTGAGACATTTGTTTGTTGAAATATTGCGATAACTCGCCTAAAACGCAATGAAAATCTACGAAATCAACACAAGAAAGGTAATGATATATTCTATTCGGTTGTATAATTTTCATGTCCCAAGTATTTCTTTTGCCCAAGTTTTTAAATTCTCAATTTATGTGTATAGTGCCTCTGTTAAAAAAGAGGCTAGGTAAAGAGATTATGGTGCATCAAATTGAATACAACACAATTGGACTGTACAATACTAAAACGACGAACTGGATACAAAGCAACAAAGCAACAAATACAAAATGAGAAATGATCTAATGAGAATCGAGCCATCCCTAGAGCACATTTGGATAGAAATTTCGGGAAAGAATAAAAACAGTAACGTATTATTGGGAGTCTTTTACCAACCCGATTCTGATCCTACTAGAAAAGGGATTTGGCTTGAAAAATTTGAAACAGTCTTAGCAGCAGTGCATTCGAAATGGGATGGTATTTTAGCAATAGCTGGTGATCTGAATATTGATTTAAAGAATTCTTCAACCATCACCCATAAATATGAAGCAATTTTGCGCTCATTCAATCTTAACCAGCATATTAAAGAACCTACTCGTAAGGGCAAATGGTTAATTGACCATATTATAACTAACATTCCAAATAATGTTGTAGCAACTGGAGTTATACCCACACCCGAGGTTAGTGACCATGACATGCCATATGTTATTGTCAATGCAAGGCTAAGTAGATTTGAAACCAGGTTTAAATACATTCGATCAACGAAAACGTTTTGTTCTGAAGAGTATTTACGAGACATTAGTGAACTACCATTCTCACTGGTATATGCAGTAGATGATCTGGATGAAAAGGTTTCTATATTAAATGAATTACTCCGTAGTTGCATTAACCGACATGCACCCCTTGTACGATGTAAAATAACTCGACCTCCTGCCCCCTGGCTGCAAGATATGAACATTAAAAATCTACAAAAAGAGAGAGATCGCTTACGATTTACGGCTCACCAAACTCAAGCAGAGTCTGATTGGACACTGTTTCGTTTAGTTCGTAATAAAATTAAAACTGCTATTAAAACAGCAAAACGATCTTTCTATTCAAAAGCATTATCATCGAAACGTTCGAAAGAGGTCTGGTCGATAATACATCGAATATTAAACCCAAACAGGAAGAGGATACGTCAAGACCCGGATGAGCTAAACAATTTTTTTGTGACTACATCAGAACGCACTTTGGGTTTTCACCCCGAACAAAGAGCTAATGTTCTCCAATATCTTCACTCTCTATCTGAATCCAACGGGAATACGTGCTTCAGGATACGAAGGGTGAGTTTTTGCGAAGTAAGCAAACAGCTTAATGCTATACGGAATGATTGCTCTACAGGTTACGATCATTTACCTGTGAAATATTTAAAAATGGCTTCCCAATATATTATCTCTCCGCTGACTCATATAATAAACGAATGCATCGCACAGAACGTGTTTCCTTACTCCTGGAAAATTGGACGTATAAGTCCCATTCCGAAAACCAGCGAACCGATAGAGAATGGTGACTTCCGACCAGTGTCAGTGCTGCCAATTTTATCGAAAGTATTTGAGCGCCTGGTGCTATCCCAACTTGTTGACCATATCGAAAAACATAGCTTGTATAAAGTGACTATGTCTGGTTTTCGTAAAGGTCACTCAACCGCGGCGGTCCTGTTGAAACTTAAGGATATTTTGAATGCAATGAAAAAAGGAGAGATAACATTAGCAGTCTTCACTGATTATTCAAAAGCTTTTGACACGGTTGATTTTTTAGTGCTATTGAATAAACTTCACCGGATGGGTTTTTCGAAGGAATTTTTGACGTGGACTTATAACCATTTGGATGGCAGACAACAGTTTGTACAGATTGATGATCGACAGTCAAGATTGCTACCAGTAACATCGGGTGTTCCCCAAGGGTCAATTCTGGGTCCAGTTCTTTTTAATTTATACATGGCAGATCTGCAAGACGAGAAATCTGATTGTAACTATCTTCAATATGCAGACGATACTAGTTTATATAAACACTGTAAGGTAAAGGATTTGGATAACTGCTGTGAGGTTGTTGGAAGAGAATTGGCTCGGGCTGATGGTTGGTCAACGAATTCGAACTTGCTCTTGAATCCTGGCAAAACGAAGATGATGATATTTTCCACAACCCAGATGTCTACCACTCACAACCTTTCCTCCTTGGATTTAGTTAAATTAAACATCAATGATCAGTACATTGAACGTAAGCATTCGTGGAAAGTCCTGGGAGTGGAATTTAATGACCATCTAAAGTGGAATCTACATCTGGAAGAGGTAATAAGATCAACCTACGCATCTCTGGCTTGCTTGAAGGATAAAACGCTTCACGCCATTTTCTCTGAGAAAACAACTAGCAGAGTTACTGATTTTATCAAAAATGGACTATTGCAATTGCCTATATGGATCCTTACCTGACTATCTGCTGAAACGACTGCAAAAAGTCCAGAACGCAGCGGCAGGTTTTGTGATTGGCAAGTTTGCGAAAGTGAAAGATGTACTAACATTGGGGTGGTTACCAATTAAAGAAAAGATTGAATACAGTATTGGAAAATTAGCCTGTCAAGCCCTGAGAGATGATAAATGGCCAAGTTATCTGTCGCTCCAAGTCAAGAAAGTTACAAGAGTTCTCCGTAGTAACAGCGACGGTGGTTTGAACATTGAACATTCTAACATTGAAGACAGTTTTCAATTCAACGCTGCAAAAGTTTTCAATGACCTTCCTAAACATTTGAAATTGATGGAGTTTAAAAATTATAAGATTGCTCTTAAAAACCTTTTACTAGATCGAGCTAGAGAAAGAATTGAATCACACTGACATAGTTTGTTTGTTTTCTTCCTCATAACCTGATTATTCTAATTATTCTAAATTATTTATATCAATAGTTGTAAAATATTGTAATGTATAGTTAGTTTCTAATAGTATGGATGAAGAGCCATGTAATATGGATATGCCGTATTAAATCATTATTATTATTATTATTATTATTATTAAATGTAAAGGAAAATACACACAGTGTAAAATGTATTCTATGTATGTAGCACCTTCAAACCTCCATCTTGAAATAGCTTTGAAATGGCCGATAGGAAAGACATACATTCGTGGAATTCCCCAAGACGAACAACAAACCTATCATAAAAGATAGGCTCCTTCCATCTGATATGCTGGATCTTTCCGCATAAACTGCATCATCAAATCTTCATCATATTAATTTATTCATTCAATAAAACACTTATAATTAGATATGGGTTACATTAAACCCTTTCCACTTCCAGCTGCCCCTTTAGTATTTTAATCTGTGTAGTACCAACCAATTTTACTTGTTAGGGAAAGAGCTCTGAGGAAAGAAGAGCTAATAGCAATCCTCATTCAATTCTCAATGTACAGGTAACTATTACAAGTGCAACCTGAATAGGGTCAATTAATTATCTTGCCTTACTTCTCTAAAAAATATATAGTATCATTTACTATAATCTTTCAGCTGGGAAAGAAAATAGGGGGAAGAATGCTCTTGAATAAAGCTTTTAGAATTTTTTTTTTCTTACCTAGAATGCTTATTTTCTTTCAATTCAGTTCTTAAGGCAAATGCAACATTATACATCTCTTGTAAGGTTGTACTTGGTTTGTGTTTATGATTTTGGTTGAATTCAGCTCCATTTTCGCTGTCTTCCATTCTGATGTCTGAGAAGATTCACCACAAGCAACCTTATCAACAATCTTGATGTGCTCCATATCTGTTGAATATACAATTGCACTTGTAGTTTTTCCAATTGGGTTATAGAAGACCAACTGTGGAAAGACTTTTAGCATCCTTTCTTTCAACTGTATTGTCTTATAATCCAAGGCATCTTCATTTTCGACTTCTTCAACTATTTGAACAAATTCTCTTTTAATCCTTGTCATTCAAATCAAATTCTAGTCAAATTACATTCACTGACACGACAGTACTAGTAGAAGCATGCTGAAAAGATTAGGCCAAAAAAAATATATGTGGGTTTCCGGTTTCCCGACCCTACCTAGCTTTTGGACGCCAAAATCTCGACCCTAAACTTTTTCATTGGATCAAGCTTGTAAATGTCTTCACTTTATTGAAGAAAACGTTTGTAGAAAATGGAAATTTGAGGCAATATTAATGATATTTATCTTTAGGTGTGGAAGCACGGACAAAACAAACATGGCGTCTGATCCAGGCAGCGTGCTTCAAATTAGCATTAACAAATGTGATCATTCAAGTGAAAAAAATCTATTTGTTTCGGTACCAAATAGGTTTTCAATCTTTTGTCCAGGAGGCTCGACAGTATCCACTGTATGTCTTGTACAAGTTAGTGAAAACCGTCCACAGTCACAATTGCTTACTGATGGGGCACAGTTACTTGAGAAAGTTCGGCCACATTTAAAAGAATATCACACAAAATCCCAACGACGAATCTTTAAAGCTAAGCTGCAGAATGTTGCGCATGTCCTGCCATCAGTTGCTGATCTTATTTACAAAGAACTGACTCTTGATGCAAGTGCAGCAGCTCATCCTGAGACACAGGAGAGACTCAGATTAATTTTCCTTGGTGAGTCCGACCTTCTAGCAGACTTAAGACATTTGAATCCTGGTCGACCAAACCATACCTTTTACAACTTTTTTGAAGTTCTGGGGAGGATGGTTGAAGAGATATCTGCAGCTGATGAACGACGACACAACATTGCTCACCTGTCAGAGCTTATTTCAATGGATGATATGATTGGCAGAGCACGGCAACAATGTCCAGATGGTACACCAATACCTTCTAAAAGTTTGGTACGCCTTCAGATCTCTCCAAGAAACCCTTACACTCAGACCTCTCTGAATTTTACTTCAAAAATCAAAGTACAGTACAAAATCCAAAGAAGGCAACTTCGAGTAGCACACCCTGATGACCATTACTGTGCAGCACAACTAAAATACCTGAAAGAAAAAGCCATTGAAATGAAAGAAAACACATCCCTTTTGTTCTGTGATGACAAGGCCAAAGTACCTTTTGGAGAACCTGGAAGTGCAGTGTCAACAGGTGTGAGAGAAAGGATGAGTATTGTCCCAACATCCACCACCCTTGGTGCGCTTGATCATGACATGCAGTCAAAAGCATCTCTTGTGCCCTCAGTTACCCTTGAGTGTAATATACCAAATACAGTAGATGAATCTTTTGTACAAGGTCAAGTTCATACAGTTGTCAATGATGCAGTCTTCCAAACAGCATCTGGATTTCGTCATGCGGCAGTCACTGTAAGGCTCATGGAAGAGAAGCACCAGTCCCCCCGGTAATAATGAAATTTACAGATGGGGCACAGACCAAAGAAGTAATTTGGAATTAGTAAAGTGTGCTTCTATCAGTATTTTTAAAAAGCTGAATCTTGATATGTACATCTTGGCCAGATGTGCACCCGGCCACAGCTGGATTAACCCTGCTGAACGAGTCATGTCCATCCTTAATCTGGGCTTACAGAATGTATCACTACAGCGTCAGCAAACCTCCGATGAAACAGAAAAAGCTCTGAAAGATTGTGGAAGCATGAAGGACATCAGAAAACTGGCTCAAAAATCTCCAGAGATAAAGAAGGTCTGGGCAGAATCAACAGCTTCACCAAAACATATAATTGAAAGTCGCTTTTCCCGATTGAAATTGAAAGACCAACCCATTGAAGTTGATGACCCTGTTTCTGAAGATGCCATCAATGCATTGATACGTACGTTGCATAAAGGAAATGTTTCCAGATTTAGATGTTACCAAGCTGCAGAAAGCTCACACCAGGAAAAGTGTGTCCTACAACCAATGGAAAGAAGCATACTGTAGAGAGAGAAGAAAATACACGTTTCAGATTAGGAAATGTACCAACCAACAATGCTACTTGCCCTCCACACTCCCTCGTGAGATGCTGAAGTGGTTGCCAGATCCTGTACTAGCTGAAGATACAGATCATTTTAAGAAGTACAATGAGGTAAAAATACAAATATTGAATAACTTTTGAATATTAAACCACTTAATGTTTTAATGGGTAAGGGCACACTTGGTAGTTTACTTTGCTTAATGCCATATTTGCTTAATTCTGATTATACTTTATATTTAATGTCGAATTAGGTCAAAGATATGGAAACCACAGAAAAAGATCGCCCAACGTTTGTGGTTCAAAAACAGAAAAGGAAAAGCAGCCAGAAAATATATTTTTCTGTGGCACCACTCTACTTAGTATTACAAATTAGTTGTCATATATGCATGAATTCGTAATAGGAAAATTAAAAAAAAGGTTAAAAAAAAAAGTTAAAACCGACCTACCCTACCTAAGTTTTTACAAGAAGAAATAGGAAATCCACATATATTTTTTTTGGCCTTATTGTAAAACATTTCTTGGAATAGGCTGATTCTCTTCTGACTCATCGATATCTTCTTGCTTATTTTCTTGTTCCAATAGTTTTTTCATAAAAGCTGAGTGGCACTTACCATGATAAGCACACTGCTCAAAACCTTCAAAGCAATCACCAGCTTCGAGCCCAATAAGTCTAGTTGTGCCAACAGCAACTTCTTTCTTCGGACCTTCGAGTCCCAACCATACCTGCCGACACTCTAAGAATCTTCTAAATGATCAGTGAATCTTCAGTGAAGTTTGTAAGTGCTTCGTCACTATTTTTGCAATGAAATAAACATGAAAGCTTTTTGTTTGCCATGTTTAACCAGCCATGATCAATAATGATGCTGTTTGTGTGTATCTACATGAAGTTCCCCAAAAAAAAATGGCAGATTTACAAATTCCGAAGAGTGACAATATTCAAACTTCAAATGCAAACTACAAAAATACTGATCATTTTTGGAATGCCAGCAGGCAGAAATATATTTAGTAGGTTAAAATCTATAATATTTATATAGTTAAGTTTACTTATAAGATGTGGACATATATACTTGTTTTTTAACCGACTTTTCATGGCAGGGAATATAGACTAGCCATATTTGTCCAATTGTGTTTGCCAAAGTGAAACATTGTCAAAGCAGCTTTTTTATTGTTTGTCAACCAGCAGGGAGAGCTTTGCATATTTGTAGAATAACAATATAGAACGAATTTCAAAGAATACTTCTAAAATTCGCATTTTAATTCTAAAATATTGACAAAATACATTGCAAAACATTTCGAGTTTATGGCGTTATATAGCTTTAACTCGCACAGGATATCAGTTTTTCAATAATTAATACCATTTGATGATACAAAAATTCATTGAAAACATTCATAATTATGTATCTTTACTTCTCAAGCAGAGTTGCTGTTCGATTACATGCTTTTTCAGTCATTTTTTAAACTTTTTTGATCAAATTTTCACCAAGCATATTATCTCTGGGCTTTCTAAAGAAAATATATTTTAGCTCTTACTTTACACTACAAAAAACGTTTGGAACATTTTAGCCAAAGCGGTTAAATTTTTTTAAATTGCATTTTACTGGCAAAAATTCCATTTTTCCTTATTAAAAATGTACTCGGAGCTTACCAGAAGGGAATCAGGGGTGTAAACACTTACTAGCACGTGGAGTAAAAAAGTGGGGATGCGTGGAGCCGCGAGTCGAGCTTCTGTGAATCTCTCCCCTCTGTGCCGACACATTGCCAGTCCATAGAGATTATAAATAACACTGTATAAACTAGAAGTTACTATCGCAAGGGAAGTGCTGGCATCGCAAGTCCATTTATCACATGTTGAAGAAAAACAATGGCTGTTTAAACTAATTTTGTCTACGCCACAGAGGCTTTCTGGGCTTTTTTTTCAAATGAATAATATTGTGAACATTGTCGTGAACAATAGGTGCATTAAGTATTAGGTGTCACTACTGTTACAGTAACAATGTTGCACAACATCTGTTTTTGCGTGTGTATTTGATACAGTATTAATTTGCTCCTGCCAGCAGCTTCACGCGTGCTGAGAGTGAGAGCAGTTGTGAATAGACTCTTCAAGGTTATTTCCACCATATTGCCTGCGGCTGCAGGGCAAAAAAAACTGGGTTTGAGCTGCGCGACCCGCCAATTCAGGCATTTACATTAAGATTCAATACATATGGCGGTCACAGAATGTTTTCCTTTTTGCCACCATTTCTAACGAAGCACTGTGTTGTTGTGGTGAGACGGGATTTTATTTCAATTAATAATAGTAATACTCAATCTCGTCTCCAGTGTGCCTAGAGCCCGCGATGCTTTGCTTGCATGTGTGAAAATTGAAGGCTATTATAAGAGGTGGGTGGCGGCTTTTCGGGTCGGTTGTCGTGCGCTTGTCATCACACGGAAATACAAATCAACACAAATCGTCCTTTGTTTTGACTTCAAGCCGCAAGTTAAACTGCTCAATAAAACGAGTGCTTCGTTAGAAATCGTTAAATTCAGTGTTCACTTGCGGTTTGCCTACGAAGTGGCAAAAACGAAAACTTTCTATGACCGCCATTCGTATTGAGTCTTAAAACTCATTGTCATCGGATCAGATGGCATTGCGATTTCTGTGTAAATACTTGACCGATTTTAATAAAAATAGAACCATTTTAAGGAGGAAATTGTCCTCAGTAGATACATTCTTTTTTTAGATCGATATGTTGCCAATTCGCCATAATATCCATTCGAGTTAAGCGCGTGCTTATTGCGTGCTCGAAATGTTGTCATGCGGTTGGAAAAGGCGACAAAACTCTATGGTGCCCTCCCCTAGGGTAAATTTGACCCCAAAAATCGATTCCTGATGTAAAATTGGACCAAGGGGTCAGTTTTTTGGCTTTTTTTGCCCGATTTTATTTTCGATATTTGTATTATTGTGAAATAGTATTGCTGGTGATGTGATAATTCATATCATCATGCATGTTTATATAAAAAAAATCGGCAAAAATCCTCTAAAGGCTCGATTTTGAATCGTGCTGAGATATTTAGTTTTCCTTTGAGATTTTTAGTTTTCCTAGTTTTTAAATCGTGCTGAGGTATTTAGTTTTCCTTCTTACCGACAATATTGTTGGGTTTAATCTATGCGAGTCAGTGGCGGGTCGCGCGCGCCGGCGTGGCTCGAAGCCAGTTTTTTTGCCCTGCAGGCAATATGACGGAAATAACCTTGCAGAGGTTCGCAGACGCAGGTAACTTCCATATACAGAGCGCATACCATTTCGAGATTTCGCCTCAATATACGTGCCCAGACTCCGAGGCGTACGCGGCCAATCTCCAGATTAGTGTACTGGCTCGCTGCGCTCGCCAGCAATTATGATTAACACTGATTATAAATAACACCTGTTATTTATAATCTCTATGTGCCAGTCCCATTCATCAGCATGTTGTCAATGAGGGATCTGGGACACAACTAATTATTTGGTGTAAAAATGCTCTCTTCAATAGTCGCAATTTTTTTTGAAACTAAATGACATGTTTGTATTTGTAGATTTCCTGGAAAAAATACCTACTGGTGCCCTGTTCCTAATAAGTCTATGAAGCCGATGAGATTTTCAACACCATGCTGCGTAAATCATCAACATTGCACACTCAAACATTAAATATTCAGGTGGTTTTTGCACACTCAAACATTAAATATTCAGGACGGGTGATTTTTGCTGCGATTTTGGGTGTGATTTCTTTTTTTGGAGGATGTAAAGGTGTGAAAGTGTCATAAGCGTTCCAGGTTATAAAATCTCATAACATCATTAAGTATAGTACTCCTTCACATCTTTAAAAAGGAGAAAATCTCACTTAAAAAACACAGCAAAGATTGTTTGTGTAAACAGTCCTTAATCAGAGTTCACAATTACCTATATTCTGTAAACCCATTCTTACCCTCCATCCAAGTTTTATAAAATCCTGTGAAAGTGTTCTAAAGTGCTATGTTAAACATTCAAGACCTAAACTTTGTTCCTCATGGAACAGTGAAGTTCCCCCATAATATTTGGGGTTTTAGTACAATTAGAGAACCATATGTAATGCTCATTCCTAGGGTAAAAATGTAAACTTCTGTGGTGCTGTTTAGACTCTGTTCCTCATGGAATACAGTGAAGTTCCCCCTAAATATTTAGGGTATAGCTGAAATTTTGTGTTTTGGTGTATTTAGTGCACACTTCCCGAACATTTTCGAATCAAGTGAAAATACACAGCTAAAAGACGTCTGTTTTTGAGCACTTAATAACTGTATTTCAACAACGAAAAAAACTAGAAACATTTAACAATACCAGGAATTTAGTGGAAAGCATGTCACATAAAGCCATTTTAAAGGTTTTTTTTTTAAATTCAAAGTGCAAAGTTTTTTTCGGCTTGTTAAAACTTATCAGGAGAACTGTTAGCTAGCAGGAATGCTCTTATGTGACTAAAAAAAGGGGGACCATGGGGACATACAACTGTTTGTTGGGGGGGGGGGGTAATGTTGTGAATGCCTGGGCGCTGAATTTGTTTATGTAATTGCAAATTGTGCTTTGTCATGTTAATTATGCAAATCTTTTGTGATAGTCTTTTTGTGTAAACTGTATAAACTGTATGAAAGGGCACAGTGCTATGTATGTCAGAATACCTAGACGTTGTTGTTGAGTGTTGTTTTTATCAAACAAGACCTAACAGTGTTGTCTTAAGAGTATTGTGTTATCTACTTCCATTGATATAGCACATAGCAGGCCTCAGTTTAGCGGGTAGTATAGCAGCTAATACTAGTTAAAAGTCAAAACTATAATACTCCATGAAATATTTTAGGTATGATTTTGTTTTGCATCTTGAATCCTGATGCAATGATTTCCATTTTACTTTTATGCAAAACATGTCTGCGCTCAAACTTGTCATGACCGTTTTAACATCCTGGGGCCGGTTATTCAAAAGGCATTTAGCTTAAACAGTGGATTAGCCAAAGTAATACTCTCATAGATTTATGGTAACTGTCGCCAGAAAGCCCTAGCCCAAGGCAATCAAGCCCTTTTTAAGTTCTATAGAAATCGTGTAAATAAAGAGAGGAAATTTTGTCGGTTACTATCAGAGTAAAGTAAAGGAATACGAGGGCACTAATCCAAAATTATGGTGGTCTACATGCAAGCGATTATGTGGTATGACACGTAAACCATCTGACATTGCAGCGCAACTATTGCCAAATTACATTACACCATCCGACAGATTACAGTTAGCAAATGACATTAACAATGCCTTCCTTGAACCTCTTCGCCCCTTTCAGCAAATAGAGAATAATTTTCGACTAAACATCGAAAACAGTGAACTTCCAATGGTTACACCTATTGATGTAGTGCATAAAGTAAAAGCGATTAGTACAGTTAAAAGCAATGGTCCGGATAATATTCTGAACTGGTCATTAAAAGAGTTTGCTATTGAATTAAGTATTCCTGTGGCCAAAATAATTAACTCCCCCTTTGAAGAAGAAGCACTACCCTCTATATGGAAGAAAGCGAATATATAACTCCTCTACCTAAGCAACCAATAATTGAAGACATGTCAAATCACTTAAGGCCGATTTCGTTGACCCCAACATTGTCCAAAATTGCCGAAGATCTTGTGGTACAATCATTTGTCAAGCCAGCTATTTTGAAATGTATTAAACCTGATCAATTTGGATGGGTCCCAAATTCATCAACTACTCATGCTCTAATTAGCATGGTACATAGCTGGTCTAAAGCGACTGGTGAGTGTATTATTGTAGCTATCTTTTGATTTCATAGACCACAATTTGTTAATTTCCAAACTTCGTGGTTATGAAATCAACCCTGGCATCATAAATTGGATATTAGATTTCCTAAAAAGATAGAAAACAAAGAGTGAAGTTAGGTCGAGACTGTTACTCTGAATGGGGTGTAGTACCAGCAGGAGTTCCCCAAGGAACAAAACTTGGACCTTGGCTGTTCATAGTTATGATCAACGATCTTGAAGCACCTTCAGCAGATGATCTGTTTAAATACGTCGACGACTCCACATTTTATGAAGTCATCAAAAAGGGTGAATCAAGCACGGCGCAGATACCAATGAACAAGATCCAACAATGGTCAAATACAAACAAGTTCTAGTTACATCCAACAAAATCCAAAGAATTGTTTATCTTCTTCATTCGTATAAAACGGCAACATACCCCAGTTACTATTAAAAATAATTCAGTCAAACTTGTTAATTCAATAAAGATTTTAGGAGTAACGATTCAAGACGATCTTAAGTGGAACTTGCACGTTGATATTTCGATAAAAAAAGCAGCTAAGAGATTATACTTTTTAGTTAAACTGAAACGCGCAAATGTTCCAGTTAAGCAACTAACAAACTTTTATGTTACATGCATAAGAACAGTTCTATTATACGCTTGTCAAGTGTTCCACCACAATTTACCTGAATATCTTAGTATAAATATGGAACGAATTCAAAAGAGAGGCATGAGGATCATTCATGGTTATGATACACCTTACGAACAAGCCTTGGCGATCTCTAGAATTCCCAGTCTGTCTCAATGTAGAGATGAATTGTGCTCCACCCTTTTCAACAAAATTGTTGCATGACAAGAGGGACAATTATATAAGTATCTACAACCAAATACTAAAGAAAACAAAGTGAACCTCCAAAGAAACCGTCCCTTCGCCATCCCACGTTGCAAAACAAATAGATTTAAAAATACTTTTTTGAACGCAAGTGCTATAAACTACAACAAAACTCATTCCTTGTAAATATTGTATATAATTAAGAATTCTAGATGTAATTCGATTTTATAACTAATACCTACTGCTGTAAACCTTTGTAATTCAGCTTTTGCTGCAAAAAAGGCTTTTAAATAAACCTCTATCTATCTATCTATCATCTCATCTATCTAGATTATGTGAATGACTGAACCTGCATCTCATGCATTTAGTATGTACTTTCATTGACAATTAAACTATTTACATCGAAATCTTTCAGCTCAGTTGTTCAATAAATAGATCATTCTGTTTTCCATTTCGAACTTATCCACCATTTAAGCTAAACGCCTTTAAAAGAACCGGCCCCAGAGTTTTGTTAAAGAAAAGTTATGCAACATGACAAAACTAACGTTTTAGAAAAAAATATGGCAATCTATGTCAGACAGATGCTTACCCAGTTGTACAAGGAATGCACACAATTGTAGCCATCAAAACGTCCAACTGTCATGCAGGTTGTAAAGACGTTATCTTGTCACGATGATAATTTTGTCGTTATTCCATTGGCAGTGAGTCAGAACTCAGCACTAGAGAGGTACGACCATCAAGTTGCAGCTGATGAGAAACATTTAGGAGGCAAACAAACCTCTTGATGACGCTGTCAATGCGTGCTCCTTTATTTTGGTTCTTCTTGTTGATGTGATTTTAGATCCAGCAATTTTGAAGCAAAAGTAATTGCGCACGCTGAATGCTCAATAACAGATTGCCCATTGTTACATCAATGAGTACAGAAACTCAGAACAACTATATGACGCACAAGAAGCATACCAGATTATACGACAAGCTGAGGTAATTATCGTTGAATATGTGCTCATGAAAGAGGTTTTGACAGCTCACTGTGCATATTCAGAAGATGGTGGAAAGGATTTCATAGCTGCAATGAAGAAGCTCACAAATGTGATGCAAACCTCTGAGAAAGAAGTGTGTGCAGGTGTTTAAACATTTGGGAAATACATAATTTTAATTGGATGCGCCAAGAATACGTTTTTTCTGGTTGATAGCCATCCAGTGAGCGAGAATGCTCATTGCCAGCATACAAGAGTAATGTTATTTACCAATGGTTATTTGAGCCAATTCTCATTGATTTACAAATCACTAGTGTGAAGATTTCAAACATTTTGAGTAGCCAAAGGAAGTTTGCAATCTTTTGCAATAGTCAGGTAAGAAAACGTAGCATATACAGGGTGTATAAAAAAAATGTCTTAAATGTAAAATTTCTGTTTTTCAGGATATTTTGCAGAATTTTGGAATTTTTTGTGTTCCAAGGGATAGTTAAGACTTATCTGGTATACCTAGGGCACGCTTGTTTTTTCATTAACAAATTATTTCACAGAGGGCTTCCATGATTTATTTGCATATTGCTTTCCTCACACAGGGATGGGATTGGTGAGCAGAGAAAAACAAAAAACGTTTGAAAAGAATGTATAATTTATGTAATTGATAATGAACCCCTCTGCCATTAGTGGAGCACTTTTCTAAGGAAATTTCCTTAGAAATGCAAACCCTGATTTCACCAAGGGGGGGTTCCTATCCACTGATATTGAGAGGGCTTGCATGCCAAAATGTTAAGTTGAAATTCAAATATTATTTCACTGTTTAAAAGTAGATAAAAGTATTTCACTGTCTAAAAGGTTTTTAATAAACTGTCAAAGTTTCAGGAAAAAGAATGCGTACTAGGAGCAACACACAACCCCTAACGATGACGAATATTTCATTGCGCGTAGCAGATTAAATGCATCGTTAATTTTAGCATGACCAATCGCTTGTATGCAAGGGTGAGCAAATGAATAAATTGAAGCAAGAACTGAACACAAAAACAAAGCGATTTATTCGTGATGTTAATCCTCAGCATGTCCACCATTTCTTCTAAGCAAACTGGCTCGTCTGAGCATCGTAAACACTGAACGGCGAAGCAATTGTCTGCCCATTTGCCTAGATTTGCCAGTGGTAGCCTAGGTGATTTGCAAGAAAGAATTTCAAACGAAATGGAGAATTTGAAGCAGGACAGATAAATGGTTCGCTGTTCAGTGTTTACGTGCTCAGACGAGCCACAGTTTGCTTAGAAAGAAATGGTGAAAATGTTGAGGATTAATATAACGAATAAAAATCTTGTTATTAAATCGCTTTGTCTCTTTGTTCAGTTTCTTGCTTTAATTTATTCAGTTGCCCACCCTTTAATGAGATTGGTCATGCTAAAATTGACAATGCATTTAATCCACTGCACACAATGAAACATTTGTCAGCTTTAGGGGTCTCGCGGCGCCCCCAGTTTGCATTATTTTCCTGAAACTTTGACAGTTTATTTAGAACCTTTCCTACTTTTAGACAGTTAAATAATATCTCAATTTCAGCTTAACATTTTTGCACGCAAGCCCTCTCAATATCAGTGGATAGGTCACCCCCCCCCCGGTAACATAATTTTGTTAATGAAAAAACAAACTTGCCCTAGGTATGTGAAGTCATATTTCCACCAATATTCATGTCGCTTGACTTTGGATATATTTTTATAATTGAAGTTAATATTAATTATGATCAAGAGTAGATCAAGAGGGGCTAACCACCCTGGTACGTCATTTCGTACCCAGACATTATTGGATTCTTACTGCCATGTGACACGTGCAAAAGTCACCCATGTGGTAATGCGTTCTTGTTTGTTTTCTCTGTGACCTGTGCTGCGACAAACCAAGCGTTTCGTAAACATAGATTTTACCATTTTTTATTGAGTAGCATTGTTAGTTTTTCTTTCGGGATGCATGCAGATGAAATAAGCTCTGCTAAAGCGGTTCTGCTAGAAGTTGCAGAGCGATTAAGACAACAGTCTCATCAGCAACACTCTGGGGCTGGTTGTATCAAGCCTGTTTAGCTTAAACGGTGGTTAAGTTCAAAATAGAAAGCAAGTCTATAGTTTATTTAAGAAGCAAACTAAATGTATTTAACCTTAAAACAAAGATACTGTTTACAACTACATATTCAGTGCATAATATTCAAGTTGACTCATTCAAGAGGGATGTAAGAGTGTTATTTAATTTTGACTTATCCACTTAAGCTAAATGGGCTTGATACAACCGGCCCCAGGTGAATACACAGATTTATACACGCGTCTGATCTTTGACCGCACATGAGTAATGTATATTCTATATACAATTTTATTGTTTAAATAAAATATTAATTTCTTACATATATCAATGAATGTGGTATTTCCTTGTGGTATATCAAGGTTAAAAATATTTTTTGTAGATTCACATATGGGTTTCTTTAGTGAATTGTGTGACTTATACAGATGTTATTTTAGATAAAATTTGTCTTAGAAAGCAGGCTATCAGCCCTTTTTTTAAGTGCGAATCCAAAACAGTGTACACCAATACTTCAAAGTTCAAATTTCAAATAAACAGACAGGCTGCTAAATTATGATTAACATGGAAAAGTATGCCAAGTTTCTGTGAAATGCTCTGGTTCCAGTGATTTTAAGCATCATCACAAAGGTCTTTTTGACTGAGATATGTAGGGTTCATAAATAATTATTATATTTATATTTTTAAGTTGCTGGTACAAGTACAAGTGAATCTACCTTGCATGGCGAGGGTTCATCACACAGCATGCCACATGCAAATACCAACACAAATACCAACCCAAGATCCAGGACCAAGCACCTTCTCTGAGAATGGGTGAAAACAGGCAGGTTGAAGAGCATAGAAGGCTTTTTGGGTATAAAGCCAGAGAAAAGCAAACAACAAAGAGAGGAAAGGGGAAAGCAACACGGAAGAGACAAAGTGGACAGACATGTACACAGAAATTTGTTTGCCTGGCTATGCGTAACCCTAGGAGGCCATCAACATCTGTAAAAAAGAGGGCTGCACTATCCAATGCTGGTCTTGGGGATGCAACAATTACATTTTACATTAACGGTGAGGGATCTCATCGTGATGAAAAAATTTTGGAGACATTTCCAAAGCTAGCTGAAAGTGGGTATAACCTTAATTTATTTGATCGTGCTGGCAAGAATTCCTCATTCTGTGTTTTGAAGCACCCATATTTACCAAGAAGGTTAAAAGAACAATGCAAGATCTATATTAAACCATTGCAAAAAGACAGAATGTGATGCTGAGAAAGAGGTTTGTGTTCTTTTGATTGAAATAATTTAGGAATTGGTGTTATTGTATGGTATTAAGTGCAACACACTTTGAAGTTAGCATCCTTTCCATCTTTCATCATCATTTTAGAATGATGCAGGCCCTGTTATATCCTGTGTGACATGTGGTGCTTTGATACCAATGGCAACATGTGTTGGTGCATGAGAGGGAGCCTCAGGTACCAAATAGCCAAGACTAATAAAGGCATATACAAACCAGAGATATCAATCTATATCACCTTGCAATTGTGCTTTTCTGTTTTTTTCAATTTTTACCCAGTGTCCATGTGTAAAGCATAAAAAAATTTACACTTTCAGGCAAAGAGAAAAAATCAAATGTGAAACTTCAGGGTAAGAAGTCAGCATAATGAGATTGATTTTGTGTTGTTATCTCGTTTTTCATCCCAAGTTTCTTTTGTCTCTACCACATATTGACATCATATGCATATCTTTTACTTATAACACATGATTCGAAGTATAAATATTAAAGCCCAACATAGTGCTTTCAGTAAAGCCATAAGAGACAATCAAACCATTTGAGAATAATAAGAATATATTTGGTAGTAACGTTTCGTCTTAACTTAAGACATCTTCAAACTAAATGATAAATTACATGATAATTTGATTATGAGACTAGTAATATATTTACAAGGTATCAATTTACAAAAGGTGATAACAAGGACAACGTAAGAACAAGCGGTACATGAGAGGACAAGGGACAGAGACGTCACGACACGATGACAATATGAAGTAAGGACTAAAATAAATTGAGAGGGATAGAGTTGCTTTGAACATTAAGAGAAGGCTTAAGTTTGGTGATAAGGAGACTCTCATGTATCATTAGCTCATAAGAGTCAGATGAGGAAGAGAGGATTCTAAATTCGTCAAAGCTAGCCGGGTGTCCGCAAGCCTTTAGGTGCGAATGTATACTGGACATAACAGGGCTTGAGGTCTGTTTACCAGTGATAGGTAGGTGATATTCCCAAGTGCTCTGATATTCTGGTGTGTAAATGACGCATGGTTTGACCCACATACGACGCGGAACAGCATCGACACTTAAATAAATAAACTACACCAGATCTCAGGCAGTGGCGTAGCCAGCCTGACGATTTTGTCCCGCTATGTAAATTTCGAGTTATTATAATTATTCATGTCTTTAGAAATCTATTGTTTTCACAGTAAGTGAACACTAAAATATTAGCATAGCGGGACAAATCGACAGGCTGGCTACGCTACTGATCTCAGGTACTTAGGGACTTTATCTTTAAACAGAAAGAGTGAAGAGAGCCTTCTAGTGGAACGAAAAACAAATCTAACATCCAAATGCGTAAAAGCGGCGCTACAAAGACGGTTGATTTGGGTGCAAATCTGAATAGAGTGTAACCCAGTAAAAGGGAGACAAAAATAGAAAATTTTCTTAGGTGCTGTTAGGATAGGCAGTTTTGGAACGAACGTATTATCGAGAAATTTTCAGAGCGTTTATAACTGAGTGGTATAAAGCTATGGAAATTCGTTAAGAGACCAGTAAACGTAGGTTTACAATACACCAAAGTTGTAAACTTCCTGTTAGAGTGTAATATCTCAACATCAAGAAAAGGGAGCTTGCCATTGTCTTCCTTGTCAGATGTGAAGGACGAATGAGAACGAATCCTTTATAATAAAGGAGCTAGGAGCTAACACATGACAAAATCGGTCTGAGAGGAGTGGTGGACTTATGAATCTTAGGCAGACCATATAAAATTCCTATGCGAGATCCTGTAGGATATAGTTCATTATATGTTTGTTCATTGATCGAATGAGAGGCCTTTAATTTCTTCAGCGGTGTTTTCAATTTGCCTTCACGTTGTAGCGTAACTTTAACGGCATCTCCATCAAGCAACTGAAATTTGAGCTGTCCGATAGTATTTCATCCATTTTGTTGTTATAGTCGTCTTTGTTGAGAATAACAACGCGGTTGCCTTTTTCAGGTTTCATAATGACGATGTTGTTGTTGTTCTTTAGGTCGTTAAGTGTGTTTATTTCATCTTCGGAAAACAGGAAGTTGGGACGGCTGTAACTGCGGAAACCAGAGTGCGCAATATCTCTCAGCTTTGATTTTATAGAGTCGGGAAAAAATCCAGAGCTCTCAATAAATGGTTCACGTTTTATCTGGTTGTAGAATTTCTCAAACGGTGTTAAGAAACTACAAAAGTTAAATTTCCTAGGCGGTATCGCGAAGTTTAAACCTTTCGATAGGATCTCTTTTTCTTTGTCGGTGATTAATCAGTTTGAGAAATTAAATACCACAGTGTTAGGGTCGAGCGAGTTATTGTTTTGCTGTTTCGCACAGGAGCTATCATATCTAGCTCCTTTATTATAAACTCTTGAACTGTGACATCAACTCCAACAATGTTGTCATGGCTAGTTTTGATGTGGCCTCTTTGTTTACCAACATCCCTGTTGATGAAACTATTAGTATAATTTGCAATAACCTTTTCTCTCAATACCAGCTCTTTCAAGGCCTTAACCGTGCCGAATTTGAAAAACTCTTGTCCCTATTTGTTAAGAACTGCCATTTCATATTCAATGGTCGTCTATACCAACAAGTGGATGGCGTAGCAATGGGCAGCCCCTTAGGTCCACTGTTCGCGAACATTTTTATGTCTTTTCATGAGCAAATATGGCTCCAAACCAGTACTCTATCGACGCTATGTAGATGATTGCTTCCTTCTTTTCCGATCTCTGGATCACGTACCTCTCTTCCTTGATTATCTCAACCGACAACATCCCAATATATCCTTCACATCTGACAAGGAAGACAATGGCAAGCTCCCTTTTCTTGATGTTGAGATATTACACTCTAACAGGAAGTTTACAACTTCGGTGTATCGTAAACCTACGTTTACTGGTCTCTTCACGAATTTCCATAGCTTTATACCACTCAGTTATAAACGCTGCTTAATATCATGTTTACTCCATCGCATTTTCAATCTCTGCTCGAGTTATGAAAACTTTCACGTCCAACTCGAAGTTGTTAGGAAGTTATTCCAAGTCAACGGGTTTCCTTCGCATTTATTCGACCGTCTGGTCGGAAAATTTCTCGATAATATGTTCGTTCCAAGTGTCCGTGAAAGCACAATTCGGGTACAAAATTTGCTAGCTGATGACAAACTGCAGTTTACTTATATACACAATGATTTTTTACAGATGACGAAATTATTGCAACAACAATCATGGATGAAGTTCCAGATCACCCTAGGCCTAAGGGAGTTTCTTCTGTGTGCTATGAAGATTATGGAGGAACGGATGGAAAGAAATGGAACGCCAGTTCTATTTTTCGAAGGGGAGGGTGACCACAAGATTCCAATACATGACCATGTCTGAGGTGCACTGGTGCATTTCAAGCTTTGGCTGAATAATAGGCCACTCTGTATTCTCCAGCAGTACTGGGCACTATCTGCCAGTGGTGAAGTTGATGATCTCTCACTTAAAAGCCTTGAATTAAGGACATTTCAGATATCGATCTGAGGGAATTTATAACACAGGTGAAATTTAAGTACATCCACCTTTTTGGTCATAAAGAATAAGTATACTTAAATAATGCACGTCTGTCAGAACTACTGTAATGTTGTTGATCTCCCACAATAAATGGGCCCCAAGTTTCATTTAAATATTTCAAAAAATCCGAGGAATTTCAACTTAGTGCACGAGATGATCAAGCCATGGAACGCAGGAAAAATGTGAAGAAGTCTGCTGCTGGGAAACAGTTAACTGAGGAGACCAAGTGGCGAGTTATTTTCTTGAAGGAAGAAGGTCAGTTGAGCAACCGACAGATTGCTTTACAATGCAGGGTTAGTCCTTCAACTGTATCGAATCTCTGGGCGAAGTATAGGGAGACTGGAAGTATGGCATAACGCAACGACAGCGAACGGGACGGCCAAGAAAAACAACACCAAGGCAAGACCGAGCCGTAGTACATTCAAATGAACGCGATAGGTTTAAAACTGCTCCTCAGCTCAGACGGGATCTTATACAAGAAGGAACAGAGTTGTCTTTGTCAACCATAAAGAGGCGTTTGGGTGATGCTAACCTTAATGGACGGGTAGCACGTAAAAAGCCATTGATAAGCGAGACTAATGCACAAGCAGGTTTGTCGTACGCTTTGTTCAAGAAAGAATGGACAACTGAGCAGTGGAACAAAGTCGTGTGGTCAGACGAAAGCAATTTTACAATTTTTCCCAATTGTGGTAAAGTTTATGTGAGATGGCGACCTGGTGAAGAGTATAGAAGAGAGTGTCTGAAACCCACTGTCAAACATGGAGGTGGAAAAATAATGGTCTGGGGCTGTGTAAGCGGTGCTGGTGGAATGGGAAAACTTAAAAGGATAGAAGGAAAGGTCGATGCAGAGGTTTATTACCATATTCTACGACACCAAATGGCACCCACAATGACACGCCAGGGTGGGAGACAATAATTTATTTTTATGCAAGACAATGCACTTGTCCATACCGCTAAGAAAATTCATAATTTTCAAGAGCAAAATGGCTATGATGTTCTGGACCATCCTGCCCAATCCCCTGATTTGAATCCTCTAGAGAACATTTGGTGGGCAATAGAAAAAGCACTGTTAGATAAACCGCTTCCTTCTAATGCTGATGACTTGTTTGACAAAATTAAAGAAGTATGGGACAACTTTCAAGTATGGGATATATATATATATACTGTCAACTACTTGGGTAATCTTAAACAGAGCTCACATATTCCTGACATTTTTTTGAATTGCTTTAACCTGTCCCAAAATTGAAAGTCTGTAGTACATGGAGCTCTAAAGCAAGACAGTAAAACATTATCGGCATGAACTTTGCTGTATTGAGTTAAAATCCTGGGATGAAAAAACCTTGTTTGCTTTTCCTTGAGCTTGCGTAAGGGAACATATCTGTGAAAAACAAGGTGTCCAATAACTTATGAGCGCACCTGTAGATATATAGATATATAGATATATAGATATATAGATATATAGATATATAGATATATAGATATATAGATATATAGATATATAGATATATAGATATATAGATATATAGATATATAGATATAGATATATAGATATATAGATATATAGATATATAGATATATAGATATATAGATATATAGATATATAGATATATAGATATATAGATATATAGATATATAGATATATAGATATATAGATATATAGATAGAGATATAGATATATAGAGATATAGATATATAGATATATAGATATATAGATATAGATATAGATATAGATATAGATATAGATATAGATATAGATATAGATATAGATATAGATATAAATATAGATATAAATATAGATATAAATATAGATATAGATATAGATATATATATATAGATATATATATATATAGATATATATATATATAGATATATATATATATATATATTATGATATATATATATATAGATATATATATATATATATATATTGCACTTACAATTTGTAATTCTGATAGCCATGAGCTATATTGTTCTGCGCTTAAAACGATGTGTCTATAAGTACCTGCGCAATATGCTGGACCTAATAAAATGGTCATTTGTGAAAAATGTATTTATTACTAAATAATGAAGGAAGTTAATGTTATAAGGGTCTTCGTATCGTAGTGTCTCGGGTCTTAGGATGCTGGTCCGGTGGTTGGTTACTTGCCCCCTCCGGTGAGTATAAATATGAGCCCAGTTTGCCTGATGGAGTTGTTAGTTGCTTGCGTGAATCGATGCCGTCACAACCTTTTCCAACAAAATCATTTCGCTATTACAGCTCAGGAAAATATGTCTCTTCAAGGAGTTGCTTTGAGTTCAACGCTAACTATCTCACCAGTCGTGTCTGCTATTAAAACTTTAACAGTGGCTACGGCTCCCCTTGCCGTTTGCTTGTCGCCATCTCGGCCAATTTCAGCCAAATTTATACCAGCATATTGCTTCGCTGTTATTCCCAACTCGTGTTCCATCGCCGGCTATTGCAAATCAACAAATCGTCAGTGTTGCTTCTACTTGGCCATCGAGTCATCCAAGTTTGACATCATTTATTGCTCAGCAGCCACCACAACCCGTTTTACTTCAATCAGCGACGCCTACGCTTCCCCAACAACAAGATCAAGCCTTAGCTGGTTATTGGCAACTGCCTCAACAGATGCTGCAGCAGCCGTTGTATTGGATCCAAAATCCTGTCCCTTCAGGTACGCCTTATTTGTTTTCATCCTCTGCGTCCCTCCGGGCCCCGGGTTGGGGTTTGTTTCACCAGGTGTATTAGCCTCTGGTGGTATTGCCTTGCCCCCTCGCTTCTCTACGGTCACCGCATCGGCGTTTTCTCCCCTAGTGGTCGGACCTGGTTTTCCTCTGGTATCCCCGAAGCTTATGGCATCAATTTTCAACAGCCCTCTCTTATCCAAGAAACTTCAGTTCATGACGCTCCTTCATTACCATCGGAGATAACGAGTTAGTTTTGTGACCGTCAAAGCGCCCTGAGGAAATTACAGATATTCTAACTTGGCTCCAAGCCTTTTCTGTTTATATCCTCGTGATGACGAATTTTTGGCTGTCTCACACCCCGGATTTGCTTCGCTGCCAATTACTTATTTTGCGCTCCGCTCAGAAGCATCCTGGCTCGCTTTTCGTCGCCATGCAGCTGCTCTCCGCCTCACCGATTGGTCACATCTCCACCCGGAGCTGTATAATTTTCATATCTTCGGTGCCGGTGTTTCTTCTACTCCTGCTTCGCGGGTATCTACTTTGTTTTCCTCATCCTCCAGCTCCTTTGAAGCATCCGGTACCCCGTCGTCCTCCATTATTTGTCACTTTTGGAACGCTGGTCGGTGCTCATCGGAATTCCTCCGGTGTCGGTTCCGTCATGCCTGTTGATTTTCCGGGTTGTCCTGCAATCCATCGTCGTAGTGTTGCCCACCAGTCAACATGTCATCCTTGTTCACCATCTCGCTCGCAACCCGTGAAGAAGCTTCGATCATCAGACACCTCGCGTCTTTAGTTAATATGTAGTTGTCGGTTTGTTTGTTGTTTTTGTTCCGGTCGTTAACATTGTTCTGTGCGCTATTTTAGTCTTTTTTGTAATTGATGTTCGGTTATGAATTTGCTGAATAAAATATTTATCTAGCTCCACTTGTGATTAAGTTGGGCACAGTTCGCTTCAGCTCGCTGTTCTTGCTATTTTTCCTCTCCGTTGTAGGTGCTTTCGTTCGTGCTGTAGATCCACCATTGCCAGAATCCTGCATCCTGTTTCCGTTGGTCTCCCTCGTTTCGCTGCTTCAATACATCGTTGAGTTTCATCTGGAATTAATCAACCATCCCAATCCAGCTATGGTTCCCAACGTGTTGAGTGGTATAGCTCACAGCTTTCCATCGGGTTTTGATCCTTCACTAGTCTCTTTACGATCATCTCACCAAAACATGAAATCGGCCTAACATCCCGATGTTATAGACAAATATTTGGCAAATGAAATTTTGCATGGTTGTGTCGCGGGTCCTTTTGCTTCGCCACCGTTTCCTAATCTACAGTGCAGTCCGTTTGGGGTGATTCCAAAGAAAGGCCAGCCTGGTAAATGGCGTCTCATGCTGGATTTATCGTCACCCGAGGGCCATAGCGTTAATGACGGCATCCCAAAGGATCCTTTCTCCTTGACTTACATCTCCGTCGATCATGCCATTGCTCGTTTAGTACTGCTTAGTCCGGGTGCTCTTATGGCCAAATTTGACGTAGAATGTGCGTACCGTAACATCGCTCTCCGACCTGACGAACGTTTCTTATTTAGCATGTGGTGGCGCGAGTCATATTTCGTCGATTTGGCTCTTCCCTTTGGTTTGCGTTCCGCCCCATTTATCTTCAACTCCGTCGCCGAAATGGTGGAATGGATTCTTAAAGCTAATTATCGCGTTTGTTTTCTACTTCACTATCTGGACGATTTTCTGACCCTTGGCCCCGGCAATTCCACAGAGTGTGCTAGTAATGTAGCCATCGCCAGGTCCTTATTCCTCCGTTTGGGTTTGCCTCTCCATCCGTCAAAGTGCGAGGGTCCTACTACTACGTTGGTCTTTTTAGATGTGGAACTAAATTATCTCACCCAATCTGCTCGGTTGCTATCCGCTAAATTTGTGGCTATCGTAGAGCTTCTCCAAAAATGGAATCGTAAGTCTTGGTTCACTCGTCGAGAGTTAGAATCCCTTATTGGCTCGCTTCACCATGTTACGAAAGTTGTTCCGCCCGGTTGCACGTTCCTCCGGCGTATGATTAATTTCCTCTGCACTTTTTATTCACCTACCCACCCTATTCGGCTCAATACGGAGTTCCGTCTTGATCTCGGCGGGTGGCTTGAGTTCATGGAATCCTGGAATAGAATCAGTTTCTTCCGCAATATCATCCGTTTGTTCGCTTCCCGATTTGTTTGTTGCCTCTGATTCCTCGTGAGCTATTGGCTTTGGTGCTATTTGGTCCAATGCTTAGTTTGCCGGTTCGTGGCCCTCCTTTGCGCCTTCAACTAATATTACTTCTTTGGAATTGTTTCCCATTGTGGTTGCAGCGTATGTTTGGGGTTAGCAGTGGCATCGGTTACAGATCGAGTTCTTATCCGACAACGACGCTGTCGTCACAATAATCAATTCGGGGACCTGCCAAGACAAGTTGTCCATCCAGTTGTTACGCAGACTGGTGTTGGTAGCCTGCCACGTCCCTGGACGGCATAATTCGGCGGCTGATTGCCTTTCTCGTTTTCGGTTTCAGGAGTTTTGTTGCTTTCATCTCAACGCGGATCCACATCCCACGCCTGTCCCGTTGTCTCTGGTGTCGGAGCTGCTCAGTGTCAACTAGAGATGCAGTGTGCGGGCTTCCTTGCCCTTGGTTTGGCAGCTTCCTCTCAGCGCACGTATTCTGCTGGCATGAAGAAGTTTTGGGCTTTTTGTTCCCTTTTTCCCCGCCGTGTTCTTCTCTGCTCCTGCGATACCTACTTTCGAGAATCAGTTGATGTTGTTCGCTTCCTGGTTGGCGCAATTGCTCTCGCTTGCAACCGTCAATGTTTACCTGGCTGCTGTCCGTTCCTATCATATTGACCTTGGCTTCCCGGATCCCACGAAAGAGAAACCACGGCTTTCTAAAGCCGTCGTTCTCGGTCTGGCGTTTCCTTGTTACGCTGCCCGATAACCCGCAATCTATTGGATGTTATTTATTCGTTGACGGCTGGTGATCTTGGTGGGTACAATGCAGTTATGTTTGCGTGCTCTCTGGCATTTTTTGGTTTTCTGTGTGTCAGCGAATTCACTTCGGTTGTCCCTTTCGCTCCGCCCCGTCATTTGGCACTAGCTGATGTACACTTTTCTTCTGGTTCGTCAGTGGGCATTCGTCTCCGCATCAAATGTTCCAAGACTGATCCTTTTGGCGTCGGACAGGTCTTGTACATTGGGTCTTCAAACAATCATCTTTCCCCTGTCATGTCAGGCTTACCTCAATGCTTGGCAGCGGCCCTGGTTGTCTATTCCTGTGGTCGGATGGTTCCCCTTTAACTGCTCAACAAGTCAATTTTTTCCTTCGCAAAATCTTGAGGCGGGCCGGCATAATGGGGAACTACTCATCTCACAGTTTTCGCATTTGGGCTGCTACTTCCGCCGCTGCGGCTGGGATTCCGGATCATCTAATTCAAGCTCTTAGACGTTGGACTAGCCAAGTTTACCTTCGCTATGTTCGCACATCTCTGCAGTCATTTTTCAACATTGCCCCGCTGCTGTAGGGTTGGAGACTGGTGGAGAAGGTTAATGGTAACCTAACTCCAACCCTTCATCTGGCTTGGAGACATACTTGGAGGAGGTACCGTTAAAAACAGCATGGTTGGTAGAGTTATTGTCTGCGCCGAAAACAGCAGACTTAAAAGAAACACTGTTTCACCCCTAGCCCGATCGTTTCGTTCGGATACCGTCTCCATCTCTACCGATCGGCAGCGGGCAAAAATATAGTGTAAGAGCTGGTGTGCTATTGTACTGATGTGACCCTTAGGATCTGTTAGAACGTTAAATGTATTTATTATTGAATAATGAAGGAAGTTAATGTTATATGAGTCTTTGTATCGTATCGTAGTTTCTTGGGTCTTAGGACGCTGGTCCGGTCGGTTACTTGCCCCCTCCGGTGAGTATAAATATGAGCCCAGTTTGCCTGATTGAGTCGTTAAGTTGCTTGCGTGACCCATCCCTCCCCTTTCCCTAACAACTTCACGCGATTTTGTGAACTCTACGGGAGAAGCCTCTTACTAACCTGCTGGGGTTTTTTTTGTTAGTTTTTGTTTTGGAGGATTAAGCACAGTTCTTTTCACACCCGTTTTGGTCGTTGAATTGGTGTTTGGGGGTAAAGGTAAATTCATTAATGATCGCCACATTTACAGGTATTTTTTCTTTTTTTTTGTGTGTGCGTGTACTTTGATGTTAGTATCATTTATTCCACGGTTTCACATGACTCACTTGTGACAGTTCATTCAGTCACATTTCAGTGACTCACATGTGACAGTTGATCAGGGGATGAAGGAGGTACCGTTAAAAATAGCATGGTTCGTAGAGTTATTATCTGCACCGAAAACAGCAAACTCAAAAGAAACACTGTTTCACCCCTAGCCCGATCGTTTTGCTCAGATAGCGTCTCCATCCCTACCGATCGGCAGCGGGCAAAAATATAGTGTAAGAGCTGGTGTGCTATTGTACTGATGTGAGCCTTAGGATCCATTAGAACCTTAATTGATATATCATCCAAGTAAAAAATCAATAAACAAAAAACTGACACAAGATCACCGCTTCTAAATTTACCGAATTACAAGCAGGTCAATTCTTATAATTTACGGAATTAGATATGAAATGCAGGATGTATTTCGCAAATAAAAATGTAAAGAATTTATTTTGGTTTCAATACAAGCACAAACTGAAGCATAGAAAAGCTTTGCGTCATTGCGTGGTTTTATTCTTCCTTTTCGTCGCCATATTTTATACCGTAGTTGTATGCGTTTCCATTTTAAGGGCATATATACGACTTACAACTACATATAGAATGGTCAATGACTGCAAATATATGGTCATATTTGACTTTGACTTTCACCAACCAAATCACATCTTCCTCACGAGCGTTTCGTGTAGGAATATAAGGTGAATATATCATAAATATGACATCACTTTAAAACTTGTTACAACAAATTATCTAGATAAACTCTTGGTGGCCACACATGTTTATATCGCTAAGAATTTCATCGTAGAAATACTACATCAGAGCATCAACATGTAGTCAGTTAATTAACTAATTTTTTAGGCCTACCTACATCTTACTATAGCCAAATTACCCTAAAAATAAATAGAATTGCCCTGAAAGACAACTTAAGACTCGACCCTGGCATGGCAAAAGTGCGCAGTTTTTCAATTGAAGCATATAGCAATAGTTGGCTGTCCATATAGTAACAGCGGTTTTAAAATAGAGAGTGTGACACAAAATTTGTTGCAGAGCAAATATAGCAGTGCAACCGCCCATATAGGAACGAAAATGCCATAAACTGAATAAATTTTGTTAACATAAAATATTGTATTGTTCATACCTTTCGACTCGCCCATGTTTAAACGCTTTGACAAATTGGATAAGGCAGCTATACTAAATTGTAGCAGCTACATCTTCTGCGTACCCAGTAGTATCATCATATTTGTAGCTCTTCATAAAATTGGTCATGTGGGAAAACCTTTTCGTGCACAGCAACTTGATTGGCGCCATTTCGTATTCAGCCATTTGGCTGCTTGCACATGAAATACTATAGCGAAGTGCATGATCACTCGCATGATAGTTAGTGCCTATCCGGATATTAATATTATCAGGTATCCTCCTAATAAGGCGAGCTGTAGCAAGCTGGGAATTCATAGTACCAAAGACATATTTGCCTGCTGTCTCACTTGTCTGACCAGCTACTGCAAAAAAAATGAGCAAATGAACATGAAAATGTACATTATAGCTAATTTGAAACAAATTATAGCAATATCTGTGCCGCAATGTTACACGTTTTGTAAAATAAAAATGCTCCCATGAAATTAGACCTTATAATTATATGCAGTGCATAACAAAGTTGCAATATTTGGCTACGTTGACACGCTCCACATTACAGGGAGCAATACCACAGTATCTGTTGAATATTTGTGTTAGTTTACTTATTTGTATTAAGATGTATGTTAAGATGGAGGACTGGGAAGCACTGGAGTAAGATGGCGGCTTTGTGTTTCGCTCTCTGATTTTTTTTTAAAACTTGAGATTATTTTGTACAATTATTCTCTCTTCTAACTTAATGAAGGATCAGAAATCGCTTGAACAGGCTATGAGCAAACTTTTGGATAAAAAGCTGAATCCAGTGCTCAAAACATTAGAAAATTTACAATTGAAGATGGATAAAATCGAAAAATTAGAAGAGTCGATTGCCTTCTTGAGTAAAGAATATGATGACTTTAAACCAAAATTAAAGGATCTAGAAGTAATAAATTCTAATCTTACTGAAGAGAATCGATGTTTAAAAGCCGAATTACAAAATGCGACGAACAGTATTATGATGATTAAGCAGGATCTAAACAACGCCGAACAATACTCACGAAGAGATTGTCTCGAGTTAAGGGGAATACCGGTTCAGAGAAATGAAAATTGCAATGATGTAGTCAAATCAGTTGGCCTTTTAATTGGCGTTGAAGTCAAGGACCAAGATATTTCGGTTAGCCATCGCCTTGCTGCTAGGTCCAACAATACCAGCCGAGCTGGACCTTCTCGAAATGACCCAGCTATAATAGTGAAGTTTGTTCGTCATGATGTATGAGATAAATTTTATATTTCAAGAAAATATCTTCGAGATAAATCGACAAAAGATGTTGGATTAGCAAGAGTGGCTGAGCATAAGATATACATAGGCGAAAGCCTCACTCAACACAATCGTAAACTCTTTAATTTATGCTTGGAGAAGAAGAAACAACTCAACTACAAATTGATCTGGACTTCAGTTGGCAGAACATTAATACGTAAAGATGAATATAGTCCTGTAATCAGTATCTCTGAGATAAAGGATCTTGACAAGATTATTTGATCTTTTTGTTATTTGAGATGAGTATACAATTTAGTTTTATGTTAGTTTATCCCCATAATGTATTCTCCTGAACAATCTATACATGGTTTAGACAATTTGCCTTTGCTGGACTTGATACAAACTGTGAATCACCAAAATAATATTTCTAATCTTGATCCGGATTTGAACATCCCAAGCCAGTCAAGCTTTAAATATTACACTACTGAAGAATTCCGAGGCAATGATACTAAAAAAACTGTATTTCATCTAATCACTTTTCCATACTACACTCTAACATAAGAAGTCTAAATTCTAATTTCGATAGTTTGACACAAATGCTTTCTGAATTTTCATATAATTTCTGGATTATAGGTCTTACTGAAACTAAGATAAAATCTTTTCAGCATAACATATGCAACCATGTCTTAGAGGGTTACACATTTATTTCCCAACCCAGTTTATCTAATGCTGGAGGTGTTGGTTTTTTTATAAATGATTCTCTTTGTTACAGTGTCAGACATGATTTATCCAAGGCAGTAGCCGGCCTTGAAACTCTTTGGATTGAGATCCAAAGTAACCTTAATCACAATATCATCTGTGGAGTAATTTATAGACATCCACATAGTGATATTGCAACTTTCATGAATTCTTTAAATTGTGTTTTGGATAGGATTAATAATGAACAAAAGTTTTGTGTTTTGATGGGTGACTTCAATCTAAATCTTTTAAATTGTGACTCCCACCCACCAACAGAAGAATTTATAAATACCTTAGGATCATACTTTTTTAATCCTCACATATTTCAACCTACACGTATAACTCATCATTCTGCCACTTTAATTGACAATATTTTCTTTAATTCTATAAGTCAACACACAATTAGTGGGAACGTTGTTTATGACTTAACTGATCATCTTCCTAATTTCCTTATTATAAACAAATTTTCTACTCTACCTAAACATTTTGAATTATACAGGAGAGATTATTCAAATTTTAACAAAACAAATTTCCTTCAGGAAATACAGGCTGTCAAGTGGGCTAATAGCCTGTCTGATAATGAAGATGTTAATTTACTGTTTGACACATTCCATTCAAAATTGTCGAATATTGTTGATAAACATATTCCTAATAGGAAAATGAGTAATAAGGAAATTAAATCCCTCTCCAAACCATGGATAACCTCTGGTATTAGAAACTCGCTGAAAATAAAAAACAATATTTACAAGAAGTTTATTAAAACACAATCAGAGTATTACCATCTTAAATTTAAGTTATATAGAAATAAATTAAATCACCTGATGAGAATTAGTAAATTAAAATATTATAACAATTATTTCAGTTGCAATAAATCTCACATTAAAAATATTTGGAAGGGGATTAAACAAATTGTGTCTTTGAAACCATCTACTAATAATATACCATCTAAGATTCTTGTTGGAAACAGTGAATTGACTGATACATATCAAATAGCAAAATCATTTAATGATTATTTTGCTAGTGTAGGAAATAATCTTGCTAATTCTGTTCCTGTTGTAAGCACATCTCCTTTATCATATATGCCAAATTGTAGGCAACCGAATAGTTTTTTTTTTAAATCCAATCTCGGCAAGGGAAATTGCTGTCGAAATAGGAAATCTTCAGGTGTCAAAAAGTTCTGGACCATTTAGTATCCCAGTTCAAATATTGAAATTGATTAAAGAACCTATATCTGTAGCTTTAGAGGAAATATTTAATTGTTCAATTTCTACTAATACTGTACCTGATAAATTTAAAATTGCTAGTATTATTCCAATTCATAAACAAGGTTCCCAACTCATTCTTAATAACTATCGTCTCATCTCACTACTTTCAATATTTAATGGTGTCCTTGAAAGATTTGTCAGCAGACAGTTGAACAGTTTCATTACTAAACATAGCCTCTTGTATGACACACAGTTTGGATTTCGGAAGAATCATTCTACGTTGCATGCAGTTCTCTCTATCATAGACAAAATACAAAAAGCCATTGATGATGGCAATTATTCTTGTGCCATTTTCCTGGATTTATCTAAGGCCTTTGATACAGTGAATCACACAATCCTGTTACAAAAACTTGAATTTTATGGAATAAGAGGCATAACTAATGACTGGTTTAAATCATACTTAGAAAACAGAAAGCAGTTTGTTTCATTGGGCAATGTTAAATCTGATATGCTACATAGTTCTTGTGGTGTACCCCAAGGATCAGTGTTAGGCCCAACTCTTTTTTTGATCTATGTAAATGACTTTCATAACTGTTCAAAAATGTTAGACTTTCATTTATTTGCAGATGACTCTAACATTTTCTACACCAATAAACATTTATCAAGGTTGGAGTCTTCCATCAATGATGAAATTAAATATGTTAGTGCATGGCTATGTGCTAATAAATTGTCACTTAATATTGATAAATCCAGCTTCGTTATTTTTCATCCAATTCAGAAAAAGGTTGCAGTAAATATTCAGCTAATTTTGATTGGTAAATTTTTAAAACGTGAGCATAAAATGAAATATTTAGGTGTAGTCATTGACTGCCATTTAAATTGGAAGGATCATGTCTCTCACTTGTCGAAGAAAATCAAACGCAATATTGGAGTAATTTCAAAATTAAGACACTAAGTTGATCTGGATATTCTCACAAGCCTTTTCTATGCTTTGGTGTATCCATATTTAACGTATTGTCTAATTTCTTGGGGAAATACCTACCATTCTTCATTAAATCCACTTTTTATATTGCAAAAGAAGTTGGTCAGGTTAATCACATTTTCTGAGTATAATGACCATACCAACCCTTTCTTTCTAAAACTTAAAATTATTAAGTTACACGATCTTGTCTACTTATCTACTGCAGTTTTTATGTACGATTTTCATTATGAGAAACTGCCTGAATCTTTCTATTCCTTCTTTGAAGATGTAAAGCATAGTTATAGTACACGATTTGCTTCTAGTTTACCATATTTTATTGCAAAAGTTAGAACTGATACACGCTGTCATGGTTTTTGACTTTTTATTAATGTGACTGTCCTAATTGGCCCTAATTATAAATAATTTCACGTTCGCCATTCGCGATTTGTCACTTTGAGTTGATACTGGAGAATTAAAAAACATAACGATAACGGGCATGAACTGCGGTTAAATCTTTGTATTCAAAGAGACTAAAGTGAGGCAAACAAAATTCGCATGCTCTCAACTTTCGCTATAGCCTTTTCCCGTTCCACGGAAGTTATTACGAGTTTGGTGACAATATATAAATATACAAGTTTGCATTTTGCGAGAATTCATAACTACCAGATCGCAGTTTAGCTCCCTTGTGATGATGGTAGGAACCATTAGAATGCTTGGGCTGTACGCGCAATAGCATTGTTTACAAAATTAATGAACGCAAATTGCAGCGGGAAACTACACGGCCATTGGTACATATCTAACCGTTTTTAACAAAAACCAAAGGCTTTATAATAATATTGAAATAAAGATCTATAATAAAAAAGCTTGCATTTTGTGGGAATTCATAACTACCAGATCGCAGTTTATCTCGCTATTATAAATTTAGTTTGGCAAAATCACCCAGACAACTGAGACAAGCCTTATGCATTTTCTTGACAATCACTTTTCTTGTCAATGTGTGTGACAATCAACTTTACTTGCATTGCTTACTGGACCGTCCTGACCTTATGAAGCCGGTATAAAGTATATAAGTTATTAACTGGTCTAAGTCTAGTTACATCAGTTCTATTTATCAAAAGTTTACAAAAATGTTGAATTAAATGGTATATTGTTTTATATATACAGGGTGTATCAAAAAAAGGGAGATCTTTAGAAATCAAGCTATTGTGAAAATTTGAATGCCTTTTCAATTGCATTTGCACATATGCTGAACCATAGTGCATGAAATATTGATGGCGTGCATGCATACATTAGAAAAAGGAGACCTTTAGAAAATGAATTAATGTTTGCACACAAGATTGTCTGCTCCTGGGAATTTGAAAATAACTTTAATAGCATAAAGAAAAATAACGACCCAAAAATATTCAAATGACTAAGCACAAAAGCAATAACAGTATGCATGGTAGATTGTTTTAGCTGTTCCTTCAAAACATGAACAAATATTTGCCATTAATTTTTAACAATGTGTGCGAGTATTAGGGCTGTTCACATGAGTTAGAATTGACTTTGAATCCGGAATGGCTCAGCATTCCACCTTGGCTATTAAAATGTTTACATGAGCCAGGAATGAATTACAACTTGATCTGACACAGATTCACTTGACATTTCGATCTGGATTGAAAATTACTGATAAATTGAACATCCTTCAACGTGGCCTCCATTTCTCTCAACACACACTATTGTGCATATCGCAAACTGCTTTTCTGATGACGACAGGCTGCCCTCGTAATGCATTACACTGTTCAATTATTACACTCGTTGCTTCATTCGAGTATTTTCACACGTTTTTAAAAATTGTACTTTTTACTGGTGGATTGCGATCACGAAACCTTTCTCGAAAAGCGTTTTGCACCTCAGCTACACTGCGAGTCTGGGTATAAGTTAAGACTACAAAAACTCTTTGCTTCGAAGTCAGTTGAACCATTTTTGTACTGGTAGTGTGCTCAGTCATTTGAATATTTTTGGGTCGTTATTCTTTCTTATATGCTATTAAAGTTATTTTCAAATTCCCAGGAGCACCATATGTGCAAATGCAATTGAAAAGGCATTCAAATTTTAATAATAGCTTGATTTCTAAAGGTCTCCTTTTTTCTGATACACCCTGTAGTGGCGAAATAAGAGGTAAAAATTCTTGTCAGAACATATAAGATTTAACAACTTAAAAGATATACAGAAGAAATATTTCAGATAGCCATTTGCCCTTGCAATCAGACTAGCAATCTATATACTTTGCACTGCATGGAGAATGCTAATCTGCCTTTAGGCTTGTATATAGGCCCAGAAACATGCACTAACTATATATCACACATGCAATTAATTAAAACTTAGTGAAGCTTTTAGTTATGGATCAAGCTTGTATCTCAAACGGAATTGACAGACAGACTCCATCACTCTCCGCCGTCCTAGTTTAGAGCCCCATTGCACTAGCTCTAAAATGGGTACATGTGCGCATTTCATCCACGCGGTCCCAATAAGCTGACTGCATGCAATGTAAACGGGGCTTAATATTTATTGGCTGATTAACAAAAAACTATAATTAAACTCAAGCTGTTCAATATGCTAAGGAGACCACGGTGCTTTATTGTTCTTTGTGTACGTAGCTAATAGTGTTCCCTACATATAAAAATCACTCCCAGAGAGATCTTTGGCGGTATTAGATTAATACTATCTGCATGTTATTTTATAACCTTTCTGGTTGGGTCTGGTCGATTTAAAATTGTGATATCTATAGCTACGCATATACACCTTGGAAACTTTTCTATATATAAACATAGCAAATATATATATTCAGGTTATCACCTTAACACTGTGCAAGCCATTACAGCGTTCAGCAATTGTATAGACTTATAGTGTTGTTTTTAACAGATAAATTTGACATGTATATATGTATATATATCATTATAAAACTTATATTACTTACATTATAAAAATATTCTGGCATATTCTGATGCAGAATATCAAGTGTGCCTTATTCCAAGATATTCTGGTCAGAATACAACCCGTATTCAGGCAATATTCCCACAAAATATCACGGAATATGTTACAATATTGCCAATATTTGGAAGTATAGAGCCTGGAATACTCTGCTTTTTGCGCAGTGTACTTTCTTGAATCTTGCTTTCTTGCGTAGCTATGCCACGCACTGCTACTTTAAATTAAATTTCCTTCTTAAAGTAATTTTAGGTTAGTCTTGCACTCTAAACAATACCTATAAAAAATTGCTTAGCATTTTTTGTCACACCGATGTCAAGTGTTTTGATCTCCTGCCTCAATTTGTCTGTATCTGATGGAGGTGTTGTAGACGCGCTGTGTGATCTAGATCTAGAAGTAGCCACCAAGGATGTCTGACGGAGTTATATAATAAGATAAGAATACTTTTACCAGAAACTAAGTATGCTAGTGAAGTGAGAGAATTGCGTGATATGGTTAATCGTCAGTGGGAACGCTATTCCTTTGTTCATGATGAAATATTAGCATGTGCTATTGGAGATACTTTAGCAGAACACGTTTAGCAGAACACGTTTGACGAATTAGAATTTGAATATTGTCCTGCATCGCCGCGTAAAGCGACCTATATAGACACAAAAGGGAAATTCCCTGTTTTGATACCACATAGAAGTGAAGAAAAACCGGTAAAGCATTCAAGCGCCCCTGTTTCTCTTCCTCATGAAACTGACACAATTAACCGACTAGCCGAAACCTTCGCCAGTTTGTCGAATACGCCGCTTATGGAAGTGACTAAATTTGCTGGTGATCCGAAAGAATATTGGAGATTTGCCACCCGTTTTAAAGATCAAGTTCTTTCACAGCCGATCAGCGAAAGTAAAAAGCTTAGTCGCTTGATGCAGTACTTAGACAGGAAGGCGAAAAAAGCAGTCATAAAAATTTGGAACCCAAGCAGTGGCAGCTACATTTTGGTCCTTCGAACCGGATTATATTAAGGATCCAAGTGTTAAAGACCTTGGAGATGATGGCTGAGGCAAAACTAACCTCAGAAAGTGATAATACGGCTGGTAGACTTGGGGGAATTGACCTTGACGGCGATAGAACGAGTAACGAACATATTGTTAGTGGAGGAGAGCGAATTTGCCGTGAGAGAAGACCTAACGTTCGTTTGAACTTGGATGCTGTAAACGCAGAAAGACTGGTGAAGCTAAAAAGATCTAGAAGTAGCCACCAAGGATGTCTGACGGAGTTATATAATAAGATAAGAATACTTTTACCAGAAACTAAGTATGCTAGTGAAGTGAGAGAATTGCGTGATATGGTTAATCGTCAGTGGGAACGCTATTCCTTTGTTCATGATGAAATATTAGCATGTGCTATTGGAGATACTTTAGCTGTTGAAAATGCTCGCTTGGTATTTGACAAACAGTCTCAAAAAAGAACCGAACTTTTAGATATAATTAGTCGGTATTTAGAAGCATGTACAGTCGAACATACTCGAAAAGTAGATAAAAGTCTCG
The DNA here is from genome assembly GCF_004324835.1 of Dendronephthya gigantea. Taxonomy (NCBI): domain Eukaryota; kingdom Metazoa; phylum Cnidaria; class Anthozoa; order Malacalcyonacea; family Nephtheidae; genus Dendronephthya; species Dendronephthya gigantea. The sequence continues at coordinate 755,433 of NW_021163050.1, forward strand.
AAGACGATTATGAAACGAGAAGCGAAGAATTTGAAGCTACATTTTTGGTCCTTCGAACCGGATTATATTAAAGATCCAAGTGTTAAAGACCTTGGAGATAATGGATGAGGCAAAACTAACCTCAGAAAGTGATAATACGGCTGGTAGACTTGGGGGAATTGACCTTGACGGCGATAGAACGAGTAACGAACATATTGTTAGTGGAGGAGAGCGAATTTGCCGTGAGAGAAGACCTAACGTTCGTTTGAACTTGGATGCTGTAAACGCAGAAAGACTGGTGAAGCTAAAAAGATCTAGAAGTAGCCACCAAGGATGTCTGACGGAGTTATATAATAAGATAAGAATACTTTTACCAGAAACTAAGTATGCTAGTGAAGTGAGAGAATTGCGTGATATGGTTAATCGTCACTGGGAACGCTATTCCTTTGTTCATGATGAAATATTAGCATGTGCTATTGGAGATACTTTAGCTGTTGAAAATGCTCGCTTGGTATTTGACGAACAGTCTCAAAAAAGAACCGAACCTTTAGATATAATTAGTCGGTACTTAGAAGCATGTACAGTCGAACATACTCGAAAAGTAGATAAAAGTCTCGAAGACGATTATGAAACGAGAAGCGAAGCTAGCATCAATGAATCGAATAAATCATTAAGATCAAACCATTCAAGCGTCAAATCTAATATAAGCACGAGGTCTTTTGACGCGCGATTGAAAAGACAGAAAGCCGAACTAGCCTTAGATCAACTTCGCAAGCGGCAAAATCTGAAAAAGGAAGTTGAACAACACATGTTAGAGCTTTGGCAGATCGTTGAATTGCGAGACTTGGAAGACAACCTTGAACTTGCTAAGCTTGAAGAGCAGTTCGCTGTTGAATATGAGCAGAACACGTTTGACGAATTAGAATTTGAATATTGTCCTGCATCGCCGCGTAAAGCGACCTATATAGACACAAAAGGGAAATTCCCTGTTTTGATACCACATAGAAGTGAAGAAAAACCGGTAAAGCATTCAAGCGCCCCTGTTTCTCTTCCTCATGAAACTGACACAATTAACCGACTAGTCGAAACCTTCGCCAGTTTGTCGAATACGCCGCTTATGGAAGTGACTAAATTTGCTGGTGATCCGAAAGAATATTGGAGATTTGCCACCTGTTTTAAAGATCAAGTTCTTTCACAGCCGATCAGCGAAAGTAAAAAGCTTAGTCGCTTGATGCAGTACTTAGACGGGAAGGCGAAAGAAGCCGTAGAAGATTATGAAGGTATGGGTGATGGCGCGCTGCAAGAAGCTTTAAAAGTTATCGAGACTCACTTTGGGCAACCTTATATGATTGTCGATGCATCCATTGGGTCACTTGTCAAAGGTCCGAACATAAACAGTGGAGATGGAAAAGGCTTACAGAAATTAGCCGACAAGTGTCAATCTGTTTATAAGACTCTGAAAGCTATGAAGTGTCTTAGCGAAGTTAACACCGATCATATGAGAAGATTGGTCGCCCGTTTGCCATACCATTACCAAGCCAAGTGGAGAGATCGTGCAAGTTCAATACTGAAATCTAGAAGTAAGCTCGCCAGTTTCCTCGACTTGGTGGAATTCCTACAAGAAAGAGCAAGTTCCGAGAATAATCCAGTATTTGGTAATTTGAAAGACTTGAATAAAACCGACGTCATCCGAAAGAAAAGATACTCTGACTCAAATACAAATGCTTCAAGAATTTCAAGTTTTGCAACACAATTTGCACCAAAACAGTCCGACCGTACAGTTGTCCAGACAACACCGGTATGTCCCGTATGTCAACATGGTCACCGCTGTCAATCGTGTCCAACGTTCCTGAATATGACAGTCGTTGAAAGACAAAAGGTCGTCCTAGAATCTAGACTATGTTTTCAATGTTTGTCATTTGGTCACTACAAGCGAACTTGCAGATATTCTAAATGCGACGTTCACGGTTGTAATCGAAGACATCACAGACTTTTGCATTTGAACAACCAAGAACCGAAGAAAGAACAAATCAATGTTGATAAGTCGGAGCATCGAAAAGTAATTACGTGTGACGCTAATGTTCAGACAAACGCAGCGAATGTTGTTCCAGATGTCTACAAGGGTGCAACCGCACTCCCAGTCATGGCAGTTGTAGTTCGGGGACCAACTGGCCAAAGTAAGTCAACGTACGCCCTGTTAGATCAAGCGAGCGAAGCCACCTTTATACACAGTAACCTAGCCAAAGATCTCGACCTAAAGGGGACTAAGAGTATACTTTCCATAAAATCGTTAACTGGATCCACTTCAATCAACGCCGAAAAGGTAACAGTCACTGTTGAAGCCGTAGATCAAACCCATGAAGATTCGAAGCTTCTAGTAAGAGACGTAATAGTTACTGATAACTTCGATGTACACCTTAAAGTTGTGCCAAGAAAAGACAATTTGCTGGGATGGAAACATTTGTCGGACGTAAACTTTCCTGATGTCGAGTGTGGAGAAATTCAATTGCTAATCGGGGCTGATAATCCAACAGTTTTTATTACTGTGCAAGTCAGAGTTGGTGGATCTGGTGAACCGTGGGCGTTCAAATATAAACTGGGCTGGGCGCTAATGGGACCAACTAACCGTGAAAGATCGAATAATGTTGATGTTCATCTTCTACAACGTTCAAACCCTGATCCCGCAGAGTTGTGTCTGAGAGAGCAAGTTGACCGTTACTTTAAGGCAGATGGCCTTGGTGTGGTGTCTGACACTCAAAAATCTATGTCCATTGAAGATAGAAAGGCACTAACGATGATGGAAGAATCCGCAACTATTGTTGATAATCACTACGAAGTAGGAATGCTGTGGAACAGAAATAATCCTCAACTACCCAATAACGGTACGTAGCCCTTAAGCACCTTCAACACCTAAAGAACCGCTTGAAGAAAGATAATGTCTTACATCAGAAATATCGTGAGAAAATTGAAGAATATGTGAAAAAGGGATACGCGAGAAAACTACGGCCAGACGAAGCATCGAGTACTTCAGAAACTACGTGGTATCTCCCCCATCATCCCGTTTTCCACCCAGCAAAACCTGGAAAAACTCGTATAGTTTTCGACGCTGCAGCTAAATTCGAAGACACATCTCTGAACGATAATTTGCTGCAAGGACCCAATCTGGCCAACGAAATTGTCGACGTGCTTATACGTTTTCGCAAAGAAAGAATAGCGGTTGTAGCCGATATTCTGGAAATGTTCCATCAAGTAAAGGTACCCAAGAAAGATCGCGATTCGTTACGTTTCCTGTGGCTCCCATCTGATTTGGACGGCCCTCCAGAGACGTACCAAATGAATGTGCACATATTTGGAGCCAAAGATTCTCCTTCAATCGCTAACTTTGCATTACGGAAAACAGCCGAAGATAACTCGAGTGATTTCAGCCAATCAGCTGTTGATGCGGTAAAGAAAGACTTCTATGTTGATGACCTGCTAAAATCTCTGCCCAGCGAACAGCAAGCGATTGAACTTTCCAGCGAAATGATTGATCTTCTTCGAAGAGGTGGTTTCCGTCTAACGAAATTCATGAGTTCCAGTAAGAAAGTTCTCGCCGCAGTTCCAGAATTAGAACGAGCAAATCCGTCGTTTGATCTCACTATGGACAAGTTACCAGTGGAAAGAGCTCTAGGCATGAGATGGAACGTTGAAGCAGATGTATTCGAGTTTAAAGCCATTGCCTCAGACAAACCAGAAACGAAGCGAGGAATTTTGTCGACTGTCGCAAGTCTGTACGATCCAATTGGTCTTGTTGCCCCCGTGACGCTGCTCGCTAAATGCCAGTTGCAAAGATTATGGCAACTGAAGATTGACTGGGATTCCCAACTTCCAGACAAAGAACTGGTGGAATGGAGACAGTGGAAATCAGCACTACCAGCCCTCTCAAACGTGAAGATACCGCGTTGTTATAAATCCAATATTATAACAAAATCGTCAATCCAAACTAAAGATCCAAAAGACGTTCAACTCCACAACTTCAGCGACGCAAGTGAGATTGGTTATGGAGTTGCGTCGTATGTAAGAACCACCTTTATCGATGGAACAGTTGCCTGTGCGCTTGTCTTTGGAAAATCCCGGGCTGCTCCTTTACGAAAAATCACAATTCCACGGTTGGAATTGCAAGCGGCGGTTCTAGCAGTCCGAATTGGTGAAATGATACAGCGCGTGATAGAGATCAAATTCAATCGAGTTTACTACTGGACAGACTCCGAAATCGTACTTAAATATATCCAAAATGAAAGTAAACGGTACACAGTTTACGTGGGAAATCGCATTGCAGAAATTCAAGAGAAGACGGAAATATCCCAGTAGCGGTATTGTCCCAGTAAAGAGAACCCAGGCGACAACGCCTCTCGTGGTTTAAATCCAGCGAAGTTGACATCCGAAAGTCGATGGTTGAATGGACCACCATTTCTGAAAGGTGCTGAACCGACTTGGCCAAAGACCTTGTCGGGGAAACTGGCTAGTGATGATCCTGAACTCATCGAAAGTGCCCAGGCGAACTTGCTGTTTGATGTGAAGACATCCAGTTTCGATCAAATATTGAAGAGATATTCCACATGGAACACTTTAAAAAGTAAAGTCGTGTGGCTAACAAGATTCAAAAGTCATCTGCGAAATTGTCATTCCAAGAATTGTAGTTGTTTGCGTGGGAAACCTACTTTAGCTGAATTAGAAGATGCAGAACACAATATCATAAGAATCATTCAGCGAAATGAATACTTAACAGAATTTGATGCCCTTCGCAGTGGGAAAAACAAAGTTAAAGTGTCCAGTAGTATTGCGAAGCTAAATCCATTTATTGGCAAAGATGATCTAATTCGAGTCGGAAGCAGATTAGAACACGCACCGTTGAGCTACGATGCGAAATTTCCTCCCATCTTACCGAAACATCATTGGGTCGCCGAGCTTATTGCAAGACACATACACAATAACAATGCTCATATCGGTCAAGAGCACACGCTAAGCCTACTACGTCAAAGAATTTGGATTTGTCAAGCGCGTTCCTTGGTTAGAAGAATCATCCACAAGTGTTTTGTCTGCAGGAGAGGACATGCACCAATGTTGCACCAGCAGATGGCAAATCTACCACCTTGTCGTGTCATGGCTTATGAACCCCCCTTTACCTATGTCGGTGCAGATGTTTGGACCAATACTTGTAAAACAAGGACGTTCAACACCCAAAAGATGGGGATGTATTTTCATGTGTATGTGCTCCCAAGCAATCCATCTAGAAGTGGCCCCATCGTTAGAAACGGACGATTTTATAAACGTACTGCGATTATTTATTGCTAGGAGAGGGACACCCCGTGAAATACGTACTGATTGTGGAACAAATTTTCGTGGTGCTGATAATGAATTGCAACTTGCTATAACGAAATGGAACGAAAATCAACTACAGGAGAAATTATCGCAAAGAGGCATCACTTGGATATTTAACCCACCTCATGCACCCCACTTCGGGGGAGTTTGGGAACGATTAATTAAAGATGTCAAGCGCGCATTGAAAGCCATTTTGAAGGAATCTCTTGTCACGAATCATGTTTTACAAACAGTATTCGTGGAAGTTGAATCCATCCTGAACTCACGTCCCTTAACGAAATCGAGTGAAGACGCAAGTGACGCAACAGCTATTTCTCCTGCTCATCTCCTACTTCAAAAACCCGCAGTTGTTTTGCCTCCCGGAGAATTCAACCAAGAATCCATAATGACGAGAAGAAAATGGAGACAAGCTCAGATATTGGCAAACCACTTTTGGAACAGATGGATAAAAGAATATCTAACGACATTACACCTTCGACAGAAATGGTTAAGTGTGCAACGAAAGGTGTATTTCCACTCATTGTGATCAGATCGTACAAGGCAGATAGACAAATGGCTACACCACTAACTTATTTTTTTATTTATCTGGTGAAAAGCTGACATACGGATTCACACAAGTCAACATCTATTTAAATCAAAAGCATTTAATCAATTATACACATGTTTGCAAGTGGCTAGAGTTTAACAACTCAAAATGTGGTCAAATTTGTTTACTAATCAGAAGTATACTGTGCTAAGGCACTTCTAGCTGACATTGTCTTCCCCAGTTGGTTGGTCCCACAAACCACTGGTGTTGGACAATATTTGAGCTCATTGATAATAGCTTCGTGATGAAGACCAATCAATATTGCAGCTGTAAAGATTAGTTTAGTATATTACACGGTTGTAAGAGATTTCGGGTAGATTTTGTTTTCGAAGTCAGATTTTTTTTCAACTAAATCCACTACTTTGTACCTCGAATGCACACTCACGACTTGGACATGTAAAGCATTTCGTGTAGAGATTTGTACTAAAATAAGTTTCTAGTTTAAGTAATAATAAGTTAAAGTTTCATGGGGTTAAGTCTCCTAATAACACATTATTGTACCATACCGATTGTAAAAATGCTTGCTAAACCATTATGGTGAAGTGAGGACATGAGGGAACCAACGACTTCCCCAATGTTAATGAGCTTAGCGAAAGATCTATATTGCACTGTGTGTCTCTGAACCAAACAAACTTTTAATAAACACAAAGGAGGCATTGTGGGCATCAACCAAACTCCCATCTTCAGAAATCTCCATATTCTCTGCAACCACCCCAAATGTTAGTATTAGGTTGTCTTCCAATGCAAGGGGCAGCTGCGAACATATCCTTTCTATTGTTGATTCGACATTTTCTATTCAAATTAGATTTTATTGTTTGTATTAGTCTCTATGAGACAACTGACTGGTATGTAGAAGCACAGAAGACCCCAGGCACAAGTTACCTAAAATAATTTTTCATTAGCCATTTCAAAAAGTTTTCAAACTCTACTGGTTCCAAATCGCTGGTCAATACACCAAATCCAAATGATGTATTCAACTCATCTAAAAACCTTCCAAGTCTTCCATTCATAACTGTTTGAACCCTGAAGAAACATTGCCTAAAAAACAAATTTAACATATCTTTTTTAAAATCACTGAAACATTTACCCTGTCTAAAAAGTGCTAAGAGGATTAGAGTTCACAGTCTGTTGAAACTTAGGACTGACTCAATAAAGCAGATTGTATATCTGCTTTACACCCATCGTTTGGGGGCAATCGGTACAGTTTGGAAGGGTGTGATGTTCGGGAATTCATTGGGCAAACCTGATTTTCGATATGGGAAAACCCGTAAACTGCATGTGGAGAGTCGCTCATTAGTCGCACGATGCAACAGTAAGTGATCATCACGACTCTCAGGGTGTGTTAGAAAGTGGCAGGGGGTAAACTATATAGAGTCAAACTCCCCTCCGAGAATGTTTTTGAGATGAACTTTGACAAAAACTATTTAGTTCATATTTCTCCTTGAATAGAATTTCCGCCGCTACTTGATGAATAACATTGACAAAACTGGAATTATTCATAATATCATTGTCAAACTTTTGATAATTCAGTAATTGTGATTAATCTATTTTTGCTGGTTATTTGTATTTTTTCAGTTCACCATCAACAAATACAGTTGCTCTGAGCCACTTATGTCTCTTGTTTCATCAGCTATTAGAACGAACCACTCAGTTTGGCGTACATCATGGAGGAGCGTCCATAGCACTTCATGTGCCATTAGCTGAATTAACTCGTTGATGATATCATGGGACTTGTATGAACTGTGTTTTAACCAATCTTTGATAACCGGAACATTTTCTGAACGGCACTTTAGAAGTTCGATTAGGTTACCTTCATCTTCTTTGTGCCCTCTAATTGCTTGATCCTTGTCGCACTGGGTATATCAGGGATGACAATTGTTTTAGTAGAGCCTTCCTTTGTTTAGCTTGTTCGCTAGCATGTTGCCACGTAATTTGTGCAGAAATGCTAGGTTTTTGAAGGGCTTTAAACTTAAAAAATGCTTCTCAATGAGTTTGAGACTTCTCATGTTTTCCAAATTTTTCATTGGCTTTCTTCCAGTTGTCGAATCCTTTGCTGGCGAAAGAATCTTCACAATTCTCGCTAAATTTTATGTCTCTACTGCAAATAAACCGACAATAGAAGCAAAATATTTTTTTCTGTGACACAAAATGATAACCAGTTATATGTCTTATACCATTCAGGCCGAAACAACCGGTATTGACTACTTTGAAATTTCTTTGTTATCTTTGAATAGTTCACATTCGGTTGGTATCGTTGAGTCTGTTCAAGAATGCAGCATTCTCCATTGCACTGTGTTATCTGGCTTAGACCACCGTCACCACCCTGAGTTGTTTCCTTAGATGCATTTGATAAGCTGCAAATTTAGATTCAAATTTAGAATACATTTATTCAAAATATTTCCACAAGGGAAACAAAACCATATATCATGGTGTCATTTAGTATATATATGTAATTTGTAATGGAAGCGTCTTATAGCAACGTTTTCTTGCTATATTAAAATTATGTCTGCACATAGAAATCGTTAATACAATACAGTCTCAGTCCACAGAATATAATCACTAACAATTTTAGTGAGTTAAATGTATTAATTTCAATTTTACCTTGGTTGATCAACGTCGAATACGTCTGTATCGACTCTCTACGAGTTGAACTTGGAGCACTGCCTGAACAAATCAACTCGTCGATGTTTACGTCTGTTATAGAGTTAGTAACCGACTCACTACAGGCATCATTTTCGTCCCCAACATCCACTCGACTATCTTGCGAATTGGCAGAATCGTCAACCCTATGTCTCTTTGGTGCTAGACGCGAAAAAAACCTGTTCAATTTCGATTGCTTCATCATTCCTGCATCGTTGACCAATGCACAATATTTTATAGTATTTTCACTTTCATTTACGAGGATCTAAAGTAACACTAGGGGTAGATTTGGGTAACAGAAGATATCTTTAATTTATAGTGTAATATAATGCAACTTTACACGAAGTATCTCTCAAATTCTAAAATGGCGGTACGAAAATAATAACAATATACAACCACAAATATTCTGCTGTTAAACACAACTATGAAAGGTCAAAGAAAGTTAATTTACATTCACTTGATCCGTATCACAATATAGGATATCTTATTAACGTTTACTACGCCGGCGACCTTTAATTTGTCGACTTCGTGGTAACGTAGTTTGTATATTTAATCTCCCATTCTGGCATTCCTCATGAAATTTTTGGGGGGCTAAGCCCCTCCACTTTTACTTCTGGGGGGCTAAAGCCCCCCTAGCCCCCCCGGTTCCGCCGCCCCTGTGTGTGACCATCTGTGACTATGTGTGACCATGTGTGATAATCTGTGATTATGTGTGATAATCTGTGACCATGTTTGACTGGGTGTGATTATGTATGATTGTGTGTGACCATGTGTGGCTGTATATGACCATCTGTGACCTTGTGTGAACGAATGCTAACGAATGTGGTTGTGTGCGTTCCCTGCAGTATATTATATACTGAACTGGCTTTTCTTTGTAGCGTGGAGTGTGACGCTGTGATATGTGTGACCAGTAACAATTTCACACTTGAGATGAGCCAAAATATATTGTGCATGGTATATATAGATCAATGACATGACATTGGCCAAATGCATTTTCAAATCACACGATTATAATAATTTATGACTTACTCCTACAGTTTAACAAAAGTTTGATACTAGCAATAACAAGAGTTTTTCAAGACAATCTGTCTTTTAACTACCAACTGCCATTGACTTAAACAGTACATCGTTCAACAAGGTAAAGAATATTATATAACTTGCAAAATAGTTGATATATTTAAGCAATGGGCTTACACAAAGTATAGTGTTTATATAGTTGCCTGCGGGCTCGTGTTGCAATTACGTGGCAGTCTAGCAAAATGGAGGTGGCCCCCCCCCAAGAAAAAATGAGATGGCCCGTATCGCTGTACGCCTATGTTCACTATAGAATATTATCACTACAAAATAAGTTTTCATCAAATTAATAATGATATTTAGGCCAGTTAAAAAACATAATTAGTGATCATGCCCACCGAAATGCATCAACAAAATGATTTTTCTTTCTTTAATGTGAGGTAAAGCTGACATCATGCAACTTGTCTCACAAAAATGATGTCAATGGATGTTCAACATATTCTAAGTCAACATAAACGATAGATGGCCTTACGCTTCATTGATTTGGAAAACCTAACATCCCTTGCAATCAATGTCGCAAGACAACTTGCATAAACAAATCTCTCAATGTGACTGAACCTTAAAGAGTAAATGTTTCACATGCAAAATTTTAATCAGAAATACAATATGTCTATGGAAAAGTTAGTTTATAAGTACATTCACTGATGTTAACAAAATAAAATAGTATACATCAGTATTATGTCAACCAACATTGCTAACAGTAACAATTAAACAATTGAAACCTAACTGATAAAACACAACTGTATATATAAATGTACTGTTTTTAAACACCTTTATATCTTTTAAAGTTCTTGTTTCCAAAGGCAGCTCTTAGTATTTGTATGTCTCAATCTTGAACATCTGTGATTTGACATTTGTGATCAAACGTGAATTTCAATACTCTTATATTCTTCTCCCAAAGAGTAAGCTTTGCCGACGATGTTGTGTCGCAGATAACAACATCTTGTTTCATCAATACACCCTTTGATCCAGAATTTACCAGATAAACAGTCAGAAATTTCAAAATCGACCCTTGTCAACCGGGGTAATTTTGATAAATTTTTCAGTGTGATTTCGTCATCGTCCTGGTTGTTTTTTTCTTGATGTTTTGAATCTTCACAAGGCTTTTCGTTTGTGCAACTGTATGTACTTCGCATCGTCTTTCTGGCGAGAAACATACAGCCCTTCTTGGCTTGTCCTTACATTGGACTACGAAGTTGAAATACTGTTTCTCGTTATTTGAAGATTTTTTAATGGATGACACGTTGTGTATACAACAGGTAACGTTTTTTATCATCCACTGGCCATGGTGGCATATTGTTAACATCAGAATTGCCAGAGCCCAATAAATTTCACCTTCTACGAATGTAAAAAACAATGCTTACAATACAAATAAAAAACTGAAAAAGCTGTGTCGATGCATTCCATACAGCTCCGAAATAAAGAAAAATATTGTAATGGGCGACTTGCGCTTTAGACCAATTTCTTACCTTGGGGATAAAAAAGACATTTTCTGAAAGATCGTACAAAAATAAGTAAAACTGCTAAGTTTGGCAGCGAATTGTTGTAAATTACAGAAAATATAGCCATGCAATATTTGTATACTTTTGTATTACGGCCGGAAATTTGTAACTAATTTAGTTACAAATATTTCCATATTTTACAAAATTTTGCAGCCAAACTTTGCATTTGCACTAATTTAAGTAAGATTTTTCTAGCTGTGATTATTTGTTTTCTTCTAGTTACTTCGATTAAAAAAGCGCAAGTCGTCCATTGTCATTGAATAGTTAGTAATACCGTACCTTTAATAATATCTTTGACAATGGTTTCCATTTTCACTATAGCATTCACAATATTATTCATTTGAAAAAAAAGCCCACAAAGCCTCCGTGGAGTAGACAAATTTAGTTTAAACAGCTGTTGTTTTTCTTCAACATGTGATAAATTGACCTGCGATGCCAGCACTTCCCTTGCGATAGTAACTTCTAGTTGATTAATTTTAACACAGAATACATGTGAAATAGTTAATGTACTTTTAGATTAGGCAACACAATTTTAATTATCAACCACAAAAATACATTTTATTCAAATATACATATCCATTTATTATTTAAAAAATTTGACTGCATTAATTGTTTTATTAAACTTTTACAAACCATTTATGTATGAATGATCAAAGTTCCCCTTTTCCAGTGTTTCATTGGTCAAGAGCAAATCATTTGAGAGTGCATGACCAAATTAGGCTTTTAATTTACTTTTGCAATACCATCAATTGAAGTTAATATAATTAGAATAAAATATTTTCATTTATTTTTTTTCCAGCATCCACACATGTTAATTAATCAAATTGCTTTGTGCCTGTCCAAACCTTAATGTATAGCTATTAAATTAAACGAGGAACTGTTGCAGGCTCTTAGCCATAAAACCATCCAGCATCTCTTTAGGATGGCCAGTTTTAAACAGAAACCTCTTTAGGAAACGATAACCTTTGGACAGCTGTTTACTTGTGGATATGGCATGAAGTTTTCTGTTTGCACTAAGCTTAATTGTTACATTATACAACCATGATTGTCAATGATTGTAAATAGGGTACAAACCTTTGCATTGCTTAATTTTTTTGTACTTTTCATTGGACATCAATTGTTCAGACTTTTTTATTCGTAATTCAATTGCAGTTTTTCTTTATAGGCCCTTGCAGGATTTGCTACAATCTTCCAATATTCAAAGAATGTGTCTGATCAAGGCTCAAGAAGCATTGTTAAGAAATCATAAAGATATAGACCTTGCAACAGCAGGTCTTTTGAATGATGATGTTGAACTTATTAAAGGCTGCATACTACAACTATAATTTTCTATATTGTTCCATTGGATTTTACATAGTATAACTGACATTAAAGGTATACATCTAATAGTTTTCTATATTGTTCCATTGAATTCTGGGAGGTGTCTTAGTCATCTTGTTGACCGGTGTTTTTACCCAACAAACTTGTTTTTGAGGTATGTCTAAAAGGTTTATTTATAATTAAATGTGGCCTATAAGTATGGGTCCTTCCTTTTGTAAATTATTTGTAATTTAGTAAAATTGTTTAGGTCAACACAAATGTAAGTGTAACAAATTCGTTTTAACAAAGTTACTTGATTTTTAGATTTTTAGAGTGCTCCGTCTGCAGTGACATTTAACTGTTTTAATAAAGATTGTTTAATTTCCCCTCTTGCATGAAGAACAGTATTAAGGCAGATTTCCATTCAGTGCAAAATGTCACCCGATCGACTTTTTGCAATTGCTTTCTTTTGAAATGCAAACAGTCGAGCGGAACTAATCCCATTAGATGAGTTTGAATGAACACATTTCAAAAGAAAGCGATTGCAAAAAATCGAGACTTTGCACTGAATGGAAATCTGCCTTTAATTTTATACAGAATACTTGGTATCAGTGCTGTTCCCGCGGCAATCTTGTGACCTAGCAGAACCCCTGGGTTCGAGGTTGTGGCCCATAATTTGCATAAATATTGCAAAATTTTATCCTTCATTCACAGGCACCACACAGTCAAGAGGATTAAACTGTAAAAAAGCTATATTCAAAGACAATATTTTGAAAAATTTGTGGATCCTACTCTAAAAGTAAGTAGACACTTTACAAATAATATTGTGTTATTCTTTTCGTTTAACATTTCATTCATTTATTTGAGGACTTTAACTGGTTGTTCTCTAGCCTGTGTGCAGCCTGATTTTCTACCCCTGCAAAGTGAGTTACACCCGTTGAATTGCATGCATTTTTGTACTCAACCATGATTGGCTCTGAGCATTTCAAATATAATCTTTCTCACAATTTCTTAGTAAATGTATTTCGAATAATCCAAATAATTATATCATACATTGTTTACGCCGAAATTCAACAATATATGGCTTACAAAACCGAACAGCTGTGGCAAATGGCTTTGGAAGAAGCTAAAACACAATTTGAAATAGACAGTTTTTGGAAGGGACAAAAGGAAGCAATAAAAGCGTTTTTTCAGAATAAAAATGTGCTTGTTAATTTACCAACTGGCTTCAGGAAGTCACTAATTTACCAGTGCCTAACTATAGTCGGCGATGTCCTACGCAAAAAGCCTTGTGGTTCGAGTGTTATTGTGGTAATTTCACCTTTGCGATCATTGATGAATGATCAGGTAGCTTATATGCAGAGTGTGGGAGTTCCTTCTATAGCAAGAAGATCCTGAAACTATCGAACAGGTTATGAACGGTATCTACATAGTTATTTATGGTTCCCCTGAATGCCTGTTATCTATGTTAACATGGAGAGGAATATTTCAGTGCGAAAGCTTCAGAAAGATGTTGATTGGTATAGCTATTAATGAAGTTCATTGCATAGTTCAGTGGTAAGCTACAGTTTGATTTTGTTGTGATTAAATGTCTGTTGGAATAGCTTGTTAGAATAATTTGTTGCCTGTTATGAGCAATGTACCTATATTTCTTTCAATTAGGAGTCTCTCTGCTGCCAATGATGTACCGTTTAGAAAATGGTATGGCTGCTACAGTGAATTTAGATCCCTCCTCCCACATCAAAAGCAATGTCCGAAATTTAGAGAGAAGTGATAGTATGGTGTAAAATTAGTATTGCCTGATTTACTGCCAAACACGTAGACAATGTTGTGCTATATCGCATTTTTGTTGTACTTTTGGGCAAGCTACTATTTAATGGAGAATGTTTGCCACAAAACAGACTAGTTGATATGTACCATGCAGGAACTCCCCAAAAAGTGAAAGACCATAATACCAAGAGCATGGCTGATGACAAAGGGCATCTATGCATTCTTATTTGCACTATTGCATTTGGCATGGCTGTCAACTGTAAGAAAGTGAAAAATGTAGTACATTTTGGCCATTTGAAAAGTCTTGAATCCTATGTGCAAGAATGTGGCCATGCAGGGAGAGATTTCCTTGGTTTGCTCTTGCTTCTTGTTTTTATAACCAGCTGCCTTGGCACCATGTTTCATTCCATGTTCAACTTTAGGATATATTGATTTCAACTTCATAGAATTTCGTTTAATATGACCAATGTCACCACAATAATAACATTCGTGTGACTTCATATTCCACTTGGGCCTTTGTCCAATTAGCGCCGACTCTGATCTGCTTGACTGATCTGGTTTTAGCTGCTTCATTTCTTCATTCAAAAAAGCTTGCTGTACATAGTCCATAGTCACCCCTTCATCTTTAGCTTCAATAGCTGTGACAAGTATAGCATAGCTCCGTGGTAAACTACCAAGCAACGTAACCACTTGATCCTCTTCTGAAATAGGCGCACCAATGGACCTTTAACCTTATAGGAATAGGAGCGCAATGCATGATGGTAGTTGGGTATCACTTGTATTCTTTTCGAAGTGGCTGCCATTTTGTAACAATTTTGTTTGAGCATAAGAATTCAGCGATTTTCCCTTGTTTACCTATCGTAAATAAACACGTTAACGGCGCGTTTTTAATGGGGGTACGTTTGACGATGTTTGTGGAGAAAATGAGCGAAATCGCCCAAGTGGCAACAGAGAAAACACATTTTTTATCGATCGAAGGAGTGGATATATTTCTAGAAAAACATTCTCTTCGCAACCTCTCTTGGCCTGTTTTGGGGTGAGTACCCTTCTACATGATATTATAGCAAATTCTTTTAGCCTATAGCTCTTTCGACGACCTTTTTCTACCCCGATTTCGTACTAGTTGTAAACATAAACATATGATCTTGTGACTCTGAATGGTTTGTTTTGATACATTATTTGAGCGATTGTTTTGAAATTAACATCACTGTCTGGCCTGTGAACTAGAGAGGTTTTGGCGCGAAAAAGATCCGCTTCAGTTCTGTTTTTTTTTAAATAAACTTGTTCGATATAGTGCTGCTGTTTAAAGGCTGTTTTCGATTCTGTTCATCCTTCGTGATTGCTCTGGTTTTTGCCTTCCTAAAAGTTAGTTAGTATCACTTGCTTAAATATAAATTTTGAATAATTTCTAGCCTTTCTAACCATATATTTCCTATCTAAAAATTAAATCTTGTACTGTTAAATTGTTTAGGTATTAAAATTGGGCTAGTGGTAATTTAATTTAGGTTAAAAAATTGTTTTTAATTAAAGTGATTTAGAATTAAGTTTTAATATTTGTGAATACTGTATATATTATAAATTGTAAATAGTTTAGTGCTAGGTAAAGTATCTTTTAAAGTATTTTAAATTTAATTCTTCTAATTAAATTGTATTCAGATAAATATAATTAGTTAAATTATTAAGTATTGTATATAAATGGAAGACAATCCTTGCAGTTCAATGGATGCAGAACAAAGCAAAATGCAAACAGAAGTGAAAAGGTGGACCAAAGATTTACAGTCATTGCCAAAATTTACTCATGCCTTGCCACTACCGCACTTAGACATTCCAGGTGAAAACGATGCTAGCAGACACAAAAAACTGGGGTACCGCTTGTTTAAGGATGGTTATGTAAACAAACAAACTTGAAGTTAAAGCTGATGTAAAGATAGGTAGTGAAGCTCAGTTCTTGATAAAAGCTTGTGTCAGTGTATCAATGAAGAAAAAAGTATATATTGTTTATGTTCATCTAAATCAGAACACTGGTGAAGTTATGCATGGTAACTGTACTTGTAAGGCTGGAAAAGGAGGCTGTTGTAAGCATGTTGTTGCAGTTCTATTTCAAATACTTGATTATATTGAGTTGGAACTAACTGAAGTGCCAGATAATTTGACATGCACAGAAGTCTTACAGCAGTGGCATGTGCCCAGAGTTGACACGCCAATTTTATATGAGGATATGACATTTGAAAAGGCATCCTATGAACAAGATTTAAAGGGCAGAAAGCGTAGTGATGGAAAGAGCAAAGAGGATAACTTTAACCCTACACCACAATTTGCCAGAGACATAACACAAGATGAAATGAAAAAATTGGCACACAATTTGGAACAACAGGGAAAAGCTGAATATTTAAGACTTGTATTGGAAGCAAATGATTACCAACCATGCAAATTTGAGCAAATCCACCAGAATCTTCCATCAAAAAAACAGCATCTAGAGCGAATGGAGCCTGGAAATAACATTAATGATAACAAAGTAAGAGAGGAAGTGTTAAAAAAAATTGTACACCTTGGCGTTAACTGGTCACATGTCGATGCAGACAATGTGGAGTTTGTAGGAGGTTTGAGTGTAAGTGATGAGAAGTCGAGGGAAATCGAAAGGAATACTAGAGGTCAGTCAGAATGTGATAGGTGGTTCAAAGAGAGAAGCCAAAGGATAACAACTTCAAATTTTGGGACAATTCTTAAAAGGCGTAAAACTATATATCCAAAGTCCCTAATGAAAACACTAATTTGTAGTCCAAAACCGGTTTGTCCAAAACCTTGCAAATGGGGAAAAGATAAAGAAGCGGATGCTATAAAAAATATGTGGAGTGCAAGAAGGAAGAAGGCAATTCAGTCAATGTGAGCTCAGCATGTGGTTTTATTGTCAACCCAAGTTTTCCTTGGATGGGTGCCAGCCCAGATTTTCTTGTGAGTGATTCAAGTGCACAAACGTCTTTTCTTGGCCTTGGTGAAGTCAAATGTCCATTTTCAAAACGAGAAAATACTATTAAAGAAGCTTGTGAAGATCGCAGTTTTTTCCTTAGTGCTGGAGAAGATAAGATCATGCTAAAACGAAATCATGCCTATTTTTATCAGATTCAGGGTTCAATGGCTACATTAATATTGCAATGGTGCGATTTTGTTGTTTTTACAAACAAAGATTTATTTATTGAAAGAATAAATTTCGACAGCTCTCTTTGGGAGAAAACAATAGTTCCAGAGCTAACAAGTTTTTATTTTGAATATATGTTACCAAAATTAAAGTCTAGTTAGACTTAGCTGTCTTTCTCGTTAATTAAGTTATTCTAATTACACTGTAATTAACACAGTAACAATGGTGGAACAAAACACCTTAAAACACTCACTGATCAAATATGTGTTTTTTAACATATAAAGCAGTCTCACTAAATAACCAAGAACAGTATGTCTTTAATCTGTGTTTTCGACAATTATAGGTGGCAAGAACAAAGTTAAGTAGGAACAAATAGCCCAGATTTTTTCTAGGTCCTTAGCAATTGTTATAGGCACTACTTGGTGGAGAATCCTATAATTTTTTATTCGTGCAATTGCTCTCTCCACGTGCATCCTAACAGAAGCAATCTTCCTTGTTCTGACTTCCTCTTCAAGGCTGAGCTGCTCTTTGCCATTTAAAAAGGGAGGTATATTTAGTGTTGTGTTAGGGGGGAGATCTTCTTCAATGTCAAACCCTCGGTCGGCCATCACTTGATCACCTGGTTCAAGCAGATTAAGGATCCCACAATCTTTTGTTATTTTTTTGTCACTTGTTCGGCCAGCATACAAACTAGAAACAAAACTGGGGTATCCATTTGGTGACACACCAAGCAAACCTTTTGCAGTATTGTGATTTTTGTAAGATGAAAAAGTGGCAGATTGGTTCCGGCATGATGATGGCATTTCAATCATTATTTCTGTGCAATCTATAATGACCCTAGTTTGTGGAAAGTTTTGCTTGAAGCACAAAGGCATGTTTTGATTGACACATTCTCTTGTCGGCCAAATAGGCAGTGCACGAAGTCGTTGATTAAGAAATGTCAACCAAGTAATCCAAATTCTGGACACATGTATACATGATATGCCAAACCTGTGGGCTAGGTCTTGTTGTAGGAAACCACAGCATAATCTAGCTAACACCATGAACAGCTCTTGCTCTGGTGACATTGACCTTTTCTTTCCACACTTTTTCTGTTCAGCTGATATTATTTCACTAGTATTTGACCCATAGTATATCAAACTATTGCATGCTGGTGACAGGTAATCAAAGAAAATTTTGAATGTTGTATAATCTGGAAAACCAGTATAAAATCGAAAGTCGCTATCACTGCCAAGAAATCTTTCAAGTCGAAATATGCACTGCTGTGATGATGTTATATAGGCCTCACGACTTTCTTCAAGAGAAGCACATTTGGATTCAAGTTGTTTAATTTGCTCTTTTAATTTAGAATTTTCAGTCTGCATGTCGTGCACTGATGTTGTATCTGCAGGCTGACTAATATTACAAGTTACCATCTCATTTGTGGAAAAATGACTGCTGTTTTCAGTTAGCACAAGATCTTTCGATACTATATTGCTAGGTTCAAAGGAAGTAGAGGGCTCATTTGATAAAGGACTATCAGGCTTTCGTAACACTTTCTCTCTTGGTTTATTTCTTACACAAATTGTCAGTATGGTTGGAACATTGTTAATGTAAGACTTTTTTCCATCAGCAAAATGTGCTGAGCATACCCTGTAGTAATGCTTTATTTCCAATAACCCCTTAGTCTTTAGCACTTTATGCCATTTCCTTTTTAGTTTCTCATCTTTAGGTATGGAGTAAAATGAAAGCTCAGGATTCCGTATGCTGTTATTTGTACATTGTGGAACACAACAGTTTTTCCCACCACGAGCATGTGGAGTACCAGTATTCTTAACATTTTTGCTTTGTTCTGCATCCATTGAACTGCAAGGATTGTCTTCCATTTATATACAATACTTAATAATTTAACTAATTATATTTATCTGAATACAATTTAATTAGAAGAATTAAATTTAAAATACTTTAAAAGATACTTTACCTAGCACTAAACTATTTACAATTTATAATATATACAGTATTCACAAATATTAAAACTTAATTCTAAATCACTTTAATTAAAAACAATTTTTTAACCTAAATTAAATTACCACTAGCCCAATTTTAATACCTAAACAATTTAACAGTACAAGATTTAATTTTTAGATAGGAAATATATGGTTAGAAAGGCTAGAAATTATTCAAAATTTATATTTAAGCAAGTGATACTAACTAACTTTTAGGAAGGCAAAAACCAGAGCAGTCACGAAGGATGAACAGAATCGAAAACAGCCTTTAAACAGCAGCACTATATCGAACAAGTTTATTTTAAAAAAACCAGAACTGAAGCGGATCTTTTTCGCGCCAAAACCTCTCTAGTTCACAGGCCAGACAGTGATGTTAATTTCAAAACAATCGCTCAAATAATGTATCAAAACAAACCATTCAGAGTCACAAGATCATATGTTTATGTTTACAACTAGTACGAAATCGGGGTAGAAAAAGGTCGTCGAAAGAGCTATAGGCTAAAAGAATTTGCTATAATATCATGTAGAAGGGTACTCACCCCAAAACAGGCCAAGAGAGGTTGCGAAGAGAATGTTTTTCTAGAAATATATCCACTCCTTCGATCGATAAAAAATGTGTTTTCTCTGTTGCCACTTGGGCGATTTCGCTCATTTTCTCCACAAACATCGTCAAACGTACCCCCATTAAAAACGCGCCGTTAACGTGTTTATTTACGATAGGTAAACAAGGGAAAATCGCTGAATTCTTATGCTCAAACAAAATTGTTACAAAATGGCAGCCACTTCGAAAAGAATACAAGTGATACCCAACTACCATCATGCATTGCGCTCCTATTCCTATAAGGTTAAAGGTCCATTGCCGCTAGTCTGTCTGTGATATTTTTCATATACTTTAAATGTTCCTCCATAGATGTACCTGGCTTCATCTCAGTTCGGAAATATTGTTTCTTTAAAAACAATTTGTTAGCCAAAGAGCTCTGTTCAAAATGTTTCTTCAAAGAATCCCAAGCTTCCTTTGGCTGTTCGCACAACGTTACCAAATATAGGTGCAACAAAGTAATTGACAAAGCTATTGCCGAGAACGCTCTCTGTGACCTCAAACAATATTGCGTTCTTATCTCGTTTGTAGGATCTTCTCCAAGGGTTTCTGTACCATCCACAAGACCCCACAGTCCTTTCGTCAAAAACAAGTGTTTAATTTGAAACTTCCACGTTGGCCAATTCTCGCCGTCTAGCTTCTCAATCGACCATTTCTCCTCCATTGTGATTGTAGTCGGTACAACCACTGTAATAAACACTAACACTATATAAAAGCACTTTAACGGTTCTTTGTGAGAAGAAAACTTAGTGAGCATACTCTTGGCCCATAACCTATTAAATGTTCATATATTCAGAGTACTAACATTGATTGAGAGTTAACATAACGTTTAATAATACTTCGACTACAGTACAGTTTACAAGCACTTCACACTGACAGTGAGAGTTTTTTGGGTGTTGTCTTTTATATCACAATTTACATAATTATAATGCATAACTAATTTATCTATACAAATAAATATTCAACATTTCAACTCATTGCTCTCAAAATTTAAAAGCTGCATGAATAGTTTTTATGTTATATAACATATAAACCTCCCACTTCTTCATTGTTCTCAAAATTTAGTGATGAGAATCAAGGAATTTATTTTATAACCTCATTCTATGGTTATGAATTGTCGTGAAAGTTTATTTAACATTACTATGAAATTGTTTCATGAAGATATTTCCATTATGAAATTTAGATCATTATTACTTTAAGTTCGTTCATGTTTAAAGATTTGTTTGGTTGTGTCGGTTTTTTTGTTGTATTCATTATTGTAGTCTAATAATATAGATGTGCCGGCCTAAAAGTTGAATTAAGAAGGTTGAATACCTAAATACTTGTAGTATCTGTGCACCTCAGCCTTTTATATACATGTAACATTGTACTGTAAAACCGGGTGTGTCCGTGTCCCAGGGACCATTAGCAAACTAGCAATTGGGTACTTCAGGCTTGCACCATCGTTGTAATATTATCAATCAGTCCCACACCAGTTAAGTTTTGGAATATATATTTCTTTCTATGTACAGTTTTGTATATATCTCTCTTGTATATATCTCCTGTATATCTGTCTTTTTGTATATTTCTCTCTTTATTTGTAACTGTGCGAGCGTTTATATAGTGCTCGCCCTCATTAAATCTGACGTAACTGGCACGCAAACTATGGTAATACAATCTGATTGTCCGATCATCATAACTTTTGGAAGATAAACATCCCAATCTCGTTGATGTTTCGCTACGTACTTAGAAAGCATCGCTTCCAAAGTTTGATTAAATCGCTCGATCATTCCATCTCCCTCTGGATGATATGCCGACGTACGGTCTTCTCAATCCCCAGAAGAAGACTTCCTGAAATAAACAAGACTCAAAGTTCCAACCTTGATTCGTATGAATCCTTCCGGCGCCCCGAAACAGCAGTCTCTTGATTTGGTATTGGATAACTCTCCGTCCATTTCAACAAGTAATCACCAACCACCATAATATACTTGTTACCATTCGTAGATTCTGGAAGAGGTCCAAGGATATCAATCGTGTGTGCGAGCCAATGCAGCGCGTCCTCCCTTCATTGCACCCTTACCTGTGTAACATTTCTCACACTGTTGCACCCAATCTTCTACCTCCGACCGCAGACCAGGCCAGTAAAACTGTTCTCGTACCTTTGAGAGCGTCTTTGTAATGCCCAAATGTCCTGCCATTGGATTGTGGTGTGACAAAGTTAGCACGTTTTTCACCAACGATTGAGGTACAGCTAACAAAGGTTTCAAAGTTGTTCCATCCTTGTGTAACGAAGCTAGCACGTTTTTCACCAACGATAGAGGTACACCTAACAAAGGTTTCAAAGTTGTTCCATCCTCATTCTCCTAACACTGATACAATACTCTGTCTCGAACTCCATCCTTGAATCCTTGCAAGTCCTCTTTCCGTGGAGGGTCTGATCGGGATTCCCCTAAGAACAACACATCTTTGATGACGGGTCAGCCAGCTGCAACGTCCGCAACTGTGCACCACAAACACCAACTCTGTCCTGGTTAGTCCAGGCGGCAGTCCCAACCGTGGGCTCTTCTGGAACATCAGCAGCATACAGTGGTCTCCGAGACAACCCATCTGTGTTCCCGTGTCGTTTCCCCGGCTGTGACTGTACCTTGAAATCAAATTTCGCTAACTTCTTCAACCAACGCGCAACCTTTCCACCTGGTTCCTGAAAGTTTTTAAGCCATCGTAAAGCATCATGATCCGTTCGTGCAGTGAATTGTTGACCGTATAGATAGTGCTGAAAATGTTGACTAAAGAAAACTAGAGCCAGCATTCCCCTCCTTGTAACCAAATAGTTCCTTCGGATTTAGTAAGTGTCCTGCTCGCTAATGCAATCATTCTTTCTTCGCCCTCTTGAACTTGAGATAGCACAGCGCCAATTCCAAGGTCACTTGCATCCGTATCGAGAATAAATTCCAAATCGAATTTCAGGTAACTTAACACAGGAGTGTTCACCAACTTTTTCTTCAAATCACTGAAAGCACAATTGCAAACTAGTCCACACGAATGCTTTCTTGTTTCCAACAGTCAGTGCATGATAAAACGGTAAAGCTATCGCCGCGAAATCTTTGATAAACCGCCGATAATAGGAAGATAATCCCAGGAAGCTACAGTTTTGGTCAGTGGTATCGGCCATTGTGTCGCGGCATCTATCTTGCTGGGGTCAGTTGCGACCCCCTCCTTAGAGATGACGTGGCTCAAGAACGGTACGACTTTCCAAAACAGTTTATATTTCTGTCGTTTTACCTTCAGTTCTGCTTCACGAAGTCTTGTGAATACTTCTCGTAACCTTTTGAGATGTTCTTTGAAAGTCATACTGAAAATGATGATATTGTCTAAATAAACCATACACATGGACCATTGTAATCCTGCCAAGACAGACTCCATTAATCGTTGAAAAGTACTTGGGGCTCCAGTTAACCCAAAACGGCATAACACGAAATTCGAACAATCCTTGTGGTGTTGCAAAGGCAGTTTTCTCTTGATCCGATGGGTCTACTTCAACTTGCCAATAATCACTAGCAAGATCGATAGTGGAGAAATACTTAGCCCCACCTAAAGCATCAAGGGTCAAGTCAATCCTCGGCAACTGATATGCGTCCTTACGTATGACGTCGTCGTGCTAGGATTCCTAATGGCTGCCCGTTTGCTGATACAACCCTTTCCCTGCTTTAGACATCCCCTCACCCTGGTTAACCCTATCCAATAGCTGCTTATGTATGAGAGTTACATTGGTTACATACGAGAGTTTGCTTAATTTTTTGCCTGACTTGCGCTGTCAGCCTGAAATTCAGCCTTACACACAACTATAGACGCTCCACAGGCACAAATTTCTTGCTGAGAGCTTCCGTGAGACCGTAGAATGTTCCATCCTGAACTTCAACGAGTGTAGTTAACTCGGTCTTATGATCTTCATTAGACATGTCAAAATTGAAATAGCGTCCTAAGTATTTGAAAGAGTCTCCAAGGTTGATGGCAGGTATAAGGTTTTGGTTCATAAGGAGTTTCGGGAGGTATTGTATGGATTTGGTAATAGATTTTTTTATGCTAAATATACTACATTTATCAACTGGGATTAACATACTCGACCATTGGTACCAGAGAGCAAAACGATTTAGCAGATGCTGGTTTTCTGATTCTTGTCCAGTAATTACAGCACAGGCTGTCCAAAATTAGATTTGGCGGAAGCGAATTTGGGTTACTGCAAAACCGCCTTCGCGGTAACGAGGTTTCCACAACTGGCACAAGTTTTTTAATCTTAAAATAAATATCGTAAGATAGCCATGAGCAAGTATATATTAAAAAGGTACTACCTCTAAATCCATTAAACCTCTTTTAAAAAATTGACAACATTTTCGTCGGGAGCTTGAAGAAAAATAAGATAACTATAAAGGTATATTAGTACTTTAATACTATTGCCCATACCATAACCAAACTTTTATTAACATTTTTAAACAATTTTACCAGGTTACCAAGACAAACATTACATGCACATCTAAAAAACTGCTGCAGTTCATAATTTTCAGCGACTACATCATTAACTTCACTAGGATCAGAATTATTTTTAATA
Organism: Dendronephthya gigantea; assembly: GCF_004324835.1. Lineage (NCBI taxonomy): Eukaryota > Metazoa > Cnidaria > Anthozoa > Malacalcyonacea > Nephtheidae > Dendronephthya > Dendronephthya gigantea. The sequence continues at coordinate 779,948 of NW_021163050.1, forward strand.
ATTAAAAATCTTCATCACTATCAGAGTACGAATATGAATGATCTGAATCATACAACCATTCATTATTTTCATCACTGTACTCGTTGTCTGACTCAATCGATTCTTCTGGGTCTCGACTCGTAGGATCTTCCAATTCTGCCGTTCTGCTTTTCTTAGAAACGGGCTCTTTTACCTTCCAACGCCACTTTTTCTTCTTGGGATATACTTTGACTGCTTTTGCAACAACTAAGCGGTCACAATTTTGGATTCGTTTTCGTAATGCTGACATGTTTATCTTAATGCGAAGAGATTCGTCGAGAAGCTTGTGTTTCATTAACACTCTCTGATCACGCAGCTGGCGTCTAACTGCCGAGAAACCCCTTTCAACTGCGCTTGATGAGCACATTGTTACAAGCATTATCTCAATAGCCATGCTGCAATGTGGATATTGATCCTTTTGGGTGGATAAAAATTTTGTCCAAACTGAATGCTGATATTTTGAAAGATGACTATACTTGCGACGAACTAGCCTTTTCATCTTTGGCCACTCTTTTTAAGACTCAGCAGGGTCAAACTTGTTAGCTTTAAGAACATGGTCAAACCTTAAGAAAATGCATCAATAAAAAAAATATACTAAAAAGTCTGTCTAACTAGCTTTTTATTACCAAGAAAAAATTTCTCCTAGCTTCTTGTTGTCATTCACTTTGGAATCGTCATCATCTTCTACCAGCCAATCTTGTGTGTTGAATACATTAAAATGTTCCATGAGCTTGAACTCTTCCTTCTTATCATTGAATCTCTTTTGTAGACAAGAAGAGATTGTTGATAACAAGTCTTCACAAATGTTGTTCGTAGATGCCTGTCCAGTTCTTACCTGCCGAGAAATGTGCCAAGTAACTTATTTAAGTTAATGTTGTTTTTGGTTAACAAGATTTACCAATTATGCTAAGGCAATAAACAAAAATGTACAATACATATAATTATATTTTTACCAAAATTTAAGTTACAATTACTTACCTTTTCAAGCTTAAAGGTTTCCTTAACAACATGGTCATTTATATTCACTTCTGCAGCTTGCCTCAGATTTGAACTTACTGTGTGTTTTTGTGGACCATGTTTTTCTCTTCCTTCAAGAGCTGATACCTCTAATACACATTCATCATACTCATTAACCACATATGGAAATGGCAGATCACACACTTCATCCTGCAGATCTCTAATACTATCTTCTGCTTGGATTATTACTTCGTGTAGCTCATATATAAGGGCTGTATCTTTCTCCATCAATAGGGACAACGTCTTTGTTTTGAGGACTTTGTGAAAAAAGTGACATGCACCAAGAAATTCATATGATACCCATTTCCTCCTATATCCTGCCAATCACAATTTCATCTCAAGAGTTACTAAACCACTTGCTTCCTGTGCATTTTCTGCGAACAGCAACAAAACAAGAGAATTTCGTATAAAGTTGTGAAGAGCTGTGTACACATGTGCTTGGAATCTTGTTCCATCAGGTTTAGTAAAACGAACTATAAACACGCCCAGTTTTTCAGAAAGTACCTGAAACACACGCCAGTTCTTGCCACTGTTCTTAAATAAACGAAAAATCTGTCCCATCATCTCCTTTATTTGTTTGAAGATTGGTATAGACTTGAAGCTGTCATTCATTGCCAGCTCTAGACGATGGTTCATGCAATGAAGTAGAAGAACCTTCCATCCCAAAAACTCAGAGAATTGTGTCAAAGCTCCATTGTGTTCACCAAAGTTCACACTAGCCCCATCTGCCACAAGTGATGAAACTTTCTCTTTAATCTCGTACTCTGAAAGGTACTCTGTGCATACGGAGATCATTGCTTTATATACCCTTGATGCATTTGACCCACCGAAGTCTTTGAGACTTTTGCATGCCAACAAGAAAACTGGAGTCTTCACCCCAAAATCACCACGGCAAACCACCTTGCCATATACCAATTCCTTTTCATCTCTTGTCTTTCGTGCTTCACTTCCATCACTTCCTACTGACCAGAACTTACTTTCTTTCGCTTTATCTTTTACAAGTTCTGTTACAACCTCTGCCAGAATTGAAACCATCTCTCTTGCTGTGTGCTTGTTAACCTTTTCCTCTGCCATTTTTAACCCATTTTTCTTTTGCATCTTCACAAGTGGATCAAGTTTTCTTAACAAAAGTTCTTCCTCTGCCATGGTCAGTACTGAGTATTGTTGAGTATTGTTCATGTTCATTTCTCCATAACAACATGCATAACAATTGCTACGTGCATAAGAATTATGTTTTGGATTTTCGCCATATTGGTGGGAGGTATTATGAGGGAACTGGACATCAATGCTTGAAAACGAGTTACATAAAGTTACATAAACTACAGCGTTTTAATTCAAGTAAGCAAGTTTTCCACTTGGCTTCAATTTTTTCCACCAAAGAGAAATTTCCATAACGGTATTCTATTCCTGATTCATGTGGAAAGCCGAATCCAGACCGTTAGGAAAGTTGTGAATTTTGAATATATTACCACAGAATTCTGTTATACAGGGTGTATCAAAAAAAATGTCCCAAATGTAAAATATCCGTTTTTCAGGATATTTTGCAGAATTTGGCAAATTTTTGTGTTCCTAGAGATAGTTAAGACTTATCTGGTATACCTAGGCCAAGTTTGGTTTTTCATTAACAAAATGATGTTACCGGGGGGGTGGTTCCTTTCCACTGATATTGAGAGGGCTTGCGCGCGAAAATGTGAAGCTGAAATTGAGATGTTATTTAGCTGTCTAAAAGTAGGAAAGCTTTTTAATAAACTGTCAAAGTTTCAGGAAAAATAATGCATACTGGGAGCAACGCGCGACCCCTAAAAGTGACAAATATTTCATTGCGCGCAGTGGATTAAATGCATCGTTGATTTTAGCGTGACCGATCTCATGTAAGGCTGGGCAAATGAATAAATTAAAGCGAGAAACTGAACACAAAAACAAAGCGATTTATTCGTGACGTTAATCCTCAGCATGTCTACCATTTCATTCTAAGCAAACTCCTGCTTGTCTGAGCATACTAAACACTGAACAGCGAACCATTTGTCTGCCCATTCGCCTAGATTTGCCGGTGGTAGCGTAGGCGATTTGCAAGAAAGAATTTCGAACGAAATGGACAATTTAAGGCAGGACAGACAAATGTGGTTCGCCGTTCAGTGTTTACCATGCTCAGACGAGCCGCAGTTTGCTTAGAAAGAAATGGTGGAAATGTTGAGGATTGACATCAAGAATAAGAATCTTATTATTAAATTGCTTCGTCTTCTTGTTCAGTTTTTCGCTTTAATTTATTCATTTGCCCAGCCTTGCATGAGATCGGTCACGCTAAAATCAACGAAGCATTTAATCCACTGCGCGCAATGAAATATTTGTCACCTTTAGGGGTCGCGCGTTGCTCCCAGTATGCATTATTTTTCCTGAAACTTTGACAGTTTATTAAAAAGCTTTCCTACTTTTAGACAGCTAAATACTATCTCAATTTGAGCTTTCCATTTTCGCGCGCAAGCCCTCTCAATATCAGTGGAAAGGAACCACCCCCCGGTAACATAATTTTGTTAATGAAAAACCAAACTTGGCCTAGGTATACCAGATAAGTCTTAACTATCTCTAGGAACACAAAAATTTGCCAAATTCTGCAAAATATCCTGCAAAACGGAAATTTTACATTTGGGACATTTTTTTTGATACACCCTGTATAACTACAATTTCTTACTGCGCTAGTTTGGACAAGTTACTGTAAAATCTCTCAGGGGAAACCAAATTAGGTTACCGTAAAACTACATTTGCGGTAACAGGGTTGGTAAGTTACTGAATAAATAAGCCAAACATTGTTATTGGCGGCCCTTTGATTCCTTTGTTTTAAACAAAGAAAACAAATGTTATGTTAATATATTTGGCTTATTTATTCATAAAATCTACCAACCCTGTGCGGTAACGCAGCGGTAACCCAGGTTTCGTTACCGCAATTTTGGACAGCCTGCAGCAGCATCATCAGCGAACTGAAACCAGTGAATGGGATTTAATACATATTGAACAGCAGTGGACTGTTGAACAGCAGTGAGGCAAAAATAATAATAATAATAATGACGACGACGACAATAAGAACAAGAACAAGAACAAGAACAATGGAAACTTTATTAAAGGTTTTCTTATTTACATATACTCATTCAATTATAAATCTCGCTTAATTAGGTAATTTATAATTGGCTACTTGAATCACAACTAAATAATATGTTTATATATATCGTAATGACTATTAAATGACTATAACCTAAGTAAAGCATGCAAATTTTTGTACAAATGTTTCAAAAAGCTAACATTTCTGGGCTTCCCCATTCCTTATTTCGGCAACAAAATATATAATAAGTACGTCTGATAGCTATTGTTGTCATTTTATTTATGCAATATGTTTGATATTTCTTGTCGAGCCCAATCTTATCTAACATATCCAAGAAACTAATGCACTCATTTGCAAAAACACCTAATGAGCTTATTGAAAGATTAATTAATTTAACATCACAAAAATGCTGTTTTTGTTCTTGTACCAGTTCTCTATATTTGTGTTCTTTCTGCTTAACGTTGTTGTGAAGGTTTGTTTCATAGCCGACTGTCAGTTCAACCACATAGAGGGTGCCATCCAGGTGTAATATTAGTAGATCAGGACGATACAATTCACCAGTTAGATGAAGCCTGGTAGATCAACAAATAGACTAGAGTGATGGACTGTAGTTTGTACAGTATTGGCAAGAAAATTGAGGATCGAGTTGTGCCTCCACGTAAAACGTTCCAGGTATGATTGACAACCAGCGACCACATGTAGTAATGATTCTGGGTTTAGACAAAACAAACATTCTGGACTTGAAGATATTCCCCATCTATGGAGATTTTTTCGCGTGGGAAGAGAATTGTTTATATAGCGTATGGTAAAGTTGTAAATGTTTTTAGGAAGTTTTGTTTGAGCTGATGACCAGACCTTGTTTAGATGTGGTAAGGCGAACTTCGTAATACTCGAGAGAAAAGATCCTTGATTAATCAGGCGGTTTAGAAGTCTATCTTCATGACCAGAGCGAAACTCTTTTAATACGTCTTTGGTGGAGTTGTATATGTCATATTAGATATTAGTATGGTTGTTGGTTGATTTCCACAATTCTTTAATTGCTTTGTTAGGAGAGGACGGCTTGGCACTGGGTAAATTTGACAGAAGGAGGATAGATGTTTTGACCAAATTTATTGCGGGTTAAGTAAACAGTACTTAGCGTTCCCGATATTGGGATTTCAAGCCATTTACGATTGTATTGGTTAGCTACAGAGTCAATATTCTCAGAAATCTAAGTTCTTGACAGTGTCGCAAGAGTGAAATGCCAAGATAGTTTGGATAGAACGTAGCGGCTATAGAGGAGGAGCTTATTTTTAGGGTGAAGTGGTTTTGAGTCAATGTCAGATATTCATCATCATAAGCGTAGTTAACTCAGTCTTGTGATTTTCATTAGACATGTCAAAATTGAAATAGCGTCCTAAATATTTGAAAGAGTCTTCAAGGTTGATGGCAGGTATAAGGTTTTGGTTGATAAGGAGTTTCGGGAGGTATTGTATGGATTTTGTAATAGATTTTTTATGCCAAATGTACTACATTTTTCAACTCGGATTAACATACTCGACCATTGGCACCAGATAGCAAAACGATTTAGCAGATGCTGGTTTTCTGATTCTTGTCCAGTAATTACAGCAGCATCATCAGCGAACTTAAACCAGTGAGTGGGATTTAAAAGTTTAAACGAAAAACCAAAAACTCACTTTTCAGCTTTAATATGTTGCATGAATGTATTAAAGCACATATTGAAGAGCAGTGGACTGAGGCAATCACCTTGTAATACACCACGACCGACGGGTAATAATAGGAGTGTGGAATCTAGATGTAATTATAGAGGTCTTGAAATCAGTGTAGAGGCTTTTAATGACGAATTTAATGTGATCAGGAATATGGTGGTAATCTAGTACTGATTGGATTAGGTTATGATGTACTTCACCAAAAGCATTTTTAAGGTCAAGCAGTGTGATGACAAGGGATCGTTGATTGATGCGGGCTTTATTGATGATGTGGGCCATTTGCGCAGTGTGATATTCTAGCGTGCCAGACAGACTTGGTGTGAAACCTTTCTGTATGTTATGTTCGATAAAATTATTTGACTTGAAGAAGGAGTAAATTGCGTTGCGAAGACAAGATATGAACACCTTTAAACGAATAGTCTAAAGTGTTATTGGGCGGAAATTCGACGGCAGATTTGTGTTGTCTTTTTTATGAATTAGGATGGTACATGTTCGTTTCCATTCAGACGGGATCGATCCAGAAGACCAGATGTTGTGTATCAGTTCAGTGAGGTATGTTCTCAAGAATGGGCATTGTTTGAAACATATTACAGAGAGTTGGTCGAGGGGGCAGGGGGAACCAGAGGCTTTCATTTTGCGTATAACATTAGTGATTTGTTGATATGTTGGGGGGTCAAGGTCAAACTGAACAAGAGGATCTGGTAGCTTTGGAATCCAGCTGGGAATTTGAAACAGTTTATTCGGGTTGATTAGCCAGAGATTGGGAGAAATAATTTAAACAGTGTGTCACGTTAAAGGATGGCAGGACAGATTCTTTTCTATTTATAACGTTTTTAACATAGCCCCAAAAGTTTCGACCGATGTATTTGTTGTGATTGAGTGGCTCACTTGTGTTGTTTGACATAGTCCCGTCGTTTTTGTTATGATTGCGCAGCTTGTCACGCAACATACGCGAAACATATCTGATTTCACTAAGGTCAACTTTGTTGTACTTTAAATTCTGTAGGGCTTTCTTTAACTCTTTAACTGTATGTAATTTGTATTTATTTATCATATTCTCATCAGGAATCGTTTCGTTATGTCCTAATTTCTCTGCAAAGTAATCATAAATAACAGCGTTTAGGTGTTTGATTTTTGAATTTGCGTCTTGAGATCTGATTGGATCGTCTAGCTGGAGCGCAGATTTAAAATATTCATTAGCCGTTTAGCCATTCCGAATAATTTTTGGGAAGAGTTACCCCTTTTTTTAGTTCAGGAGGAGCTTCGTTGTTATCTATGTTAGCGCTGTTTGCATTGATGTCTGCCGTGGTGTCGTCTGTGTTATTGCACATTTGCTCTGCAAGATCCGCACTCAGTTTGTTATTTAGCCCATGTATTATCCGACAGCTATGCTGATGCATCTTAAGGCCACACGCCCCTTTACATATCTTACCACAACAACATTTGACAACAGTTCGAATGGGAGACTGCATAACAGGCTATTGGTTTCTTGAATTGCCAGACTGATCATGTTCTGTGTAATCATAATCATAATCGTGATTGATTTTAATAATCATAATAATCATAATAACAATAATAATCATAATAATCATAATGATCATAATAATCATAATGATCATAATAATCATAATAATCATAATGATCATAATGATCATAATAATCATAATAATCATAATAATCATAATAATCATAATAATAATAATAATCATAATCATGGAAACTTTATTCATATAGATCTTTCTTATATATATATATATAATTATATATATATATACAATTGTAAATCTCACTTCTACAGGTAATTTACAATTATTAACAATACTTAAATCACATAATACTATGTCTATGGCTATATAATTATAAAATTTTTTTTTTTTTTTTTCAAGTGTCAATATCTAAAAATACATTAGGTCTGGATTTGACCATTCTTTATTTCTACAACAAAAAATGTAATAGGAAGTTCGTATAGCGATGGATATCATTCTTTTTACACAATATTTTTGGCGTTTTTTGTCCAGACCCAAATCATTTAACATTCCAATGAAAGTAAGGCATTCTTTGTCAAACACACCCAGAGGGCTCATAGACAAATTTATAAACTTTATAGTTGAATAGTCAGTCCCATTTAGTTTTCTCAACAGGTCATTGTATTTCTCTTTTTTGCGCTTAACATTATTTGAGAGGTTCGATTCATAACCAACTGAGAGTTCAATCACGTAGAGGTGTTTGTCGGAGGTGGAGAGAAGTAAATCTGGGCGGTATTGATCTTCTGTTATGATCGATGGGCTTTGAATACCAGGGAGGTCAGCATATAACTCGCCAACATTTAGATATTGAAACGTTTTTGCAAGAAAGTTCAGTATAGAGTCATGTCTCCATGTAAATCGTTCTAAATAATGTTGACAACCGGCGACAACGTGGAGGAGTGATTCGGGCTGTAAACAAAAGGAACAATCGCCACTTGATGAGATACTCCATTTCTTTAGATTTTTCCAAGTGGGAAGAGTGTTGTTTATATATCGAACAGTAAAATTGAAAATATTCTTCGGGAGTTTTGATTGCGATAAAGACCAGATTGTGTTAAATGTAGACAGAGAGAACTTACAAACACTTGTGAAAAAGGAACCTTGGCATGTTAATCGAGTTTTAAGTTTATCTCCTTGAGCTGAACGGAAACTCTTTAGCACTTCCCTCGTTGAGTTGTAATTATCGTATTGGATGTTAGTATGAATATTCGTTTTCTTCCACAGTTCTTGTATGGAGTCATTTGGGGAAGATTTTAAAGCGTTGCGCATAACTGTTTGACATTGAATAAATTTGACGGAAGGAGGTAAAATATTTAGGCCAAACTGATTGCGATTGAGATAAACATTGCTAAGCGTCCCTGATATCCGTATTTCAAGCCATTTGCGAATGTAATTGGTTACGAGAGAATCGACGTTTTCAATTATCCAGGTTTTAGGTATATCTGCAACGGTGAAATGCCACGAAAGTTTTGACAAAACATAGCGACTGTAAAGAGTAAGCTTATGTTTCGGATGGAGAGGTTTGAGATCGACATTGGTCATCAATTCGTCAAGGAGAGAGAGAGCAGTTTAGATTTATGTTTTTGATTGGACATATTAAAGTCAAAAAATCTTCCCAAATATTCAAACGATTCTCCCATTTTTATGGTTGGTATAAGATGACTATTGATCAACAGCTTTGGTAGATACTGGACAGATTTTGTTAAGGCTTTTTTTATACCAAACGTGCTGCATTTCTCAACTCTGATAAACATGTTGGACCATTGACACCAGATGGAGAATCGATTAAGAAGATGTTGATTTTCAGATTCCTGTGCAGTTGTAACTGCAGCATCATCGGCAAATTGAAACCAATGGATTGGGTTTATGAACTGCACGGAGAAACCAAACTGACGGTATTTTTCATCTTTAATATGTTGGATGTAAGTGTTAAAACACATATTAAATAATAAGGGACTGAGACAGTCACCCTGTAGTACTCCGCGGCCAACATGTATAAAAGGGGTGACAAATTCAGATGTTATAAATGAAGTTTTAAAGTCAGTGTATAGACTTTTTATTATATTGTTAATGTGATTAGGTATGTGATGATAACCAAGGACAGATTGGATTAAGCTGTGGTGAACTTCACCAAAAGCATTTTTAAGGTCTAGTAGCGTGATAACAAGTGAACGTTGCTTGATACGAGCTTTGTTTATGATATATGCCATTTGTGCTGTGTGTTCTAAAGTTCCAGACAGATTTGGCGTGAAGCCTTTTTGAATATTTTGCTCTATGAAATTGTTTGTCAAGAGGAAGGAAAACATTGCATTACGCAGGCAGGACATAAATACTTTAAGTGGTATGGATTCAAGTGTGATAGGTCTAAAATTCGAGGGATTACTTCTTTCACCTTTCTTGTAAATAAGTATGGTACACGCTTTTTTCCATTCACACGGAATAGATCCTGAAAGCCAGACAGCGCATACTAGCTCCGTTAAATAAGTTCTTAGATAAGGGCATCGTTTGAAGCATATAATGGAGATTTGATCGAGAGGACACGGAGAACCAGATGCTTTCATTTTTCGGATTACGGCAGTTACTTTTTGATAAGTAGGCGGGTCAAGGTCAAATTGTATTAGCGGATCAGATAGCTTAGGAATCCAATTTGGAATATGAAACATTTTGTTTGGATGAATAGTTGCTAAGGTTTTAGAGAAATAATCAACACACTCAATCATACCAAATGATGGAAATACAACGTCTTTTGTATTAAGGATTTTTTTCACATAACCCCAAAAATTTCTTTCGATATATTTGTCGTGATTGATAGATGCGTCGTGAGTTGATTCAGTCTGGATGTTGTTATGGACACGAAGTTTATTACGCAAATTACGGGATACATATCTTATTTCAATTAGGTCGGAGTTGGTTGACTTTAGATTTCTCAAGGCCTTCTTTAAATCTTTCAGAGTATGATCTTTATACTTTTTTACTAAGTTTTCATCGGTTGTCATGTCAGCTTTCCCAAAATGTTCAATAAAATAGCTGTGTATAGTATCATTTAAATGCCTTATACTGGAGTTCAAATCGGGTGACTTGATTGGTCCATTTAAAGGGATCGAAAATTTAAAATACTCGTTGGCCGTTATCCATTCTTCATCTTTCTTTGGAAGTTTTATACCCTTCCTCAACTTAGGAGTTTCTTCAACACTAGGTAGATTAGATTCTGTGCTTAATTGTTGGTCTTCTGTTATGATATCTGCGTGATCATCTGCAATTTGCCCTTCAAGATCTGCGCACAGTTCGTTATTAAGCCCATGGATGACCTCACAACTACGCTGGTGCATTTTTAAACCACGAGAGCCCTTACAAATCTTTCCACAACAGCATTTGATAACAGTGCGTTGCGTGATAGGTAAATTTGAAGTAGGTAGAGATTGTAAGTTCCTTACCGTATTTTGGGAGGTTGTTTCACCCGGGTTGAAACATTGTTTACATCGCCACGAGTGGCGGCCAAGTGTGACAAAATCCTTACCACAGAATGAGCAAACGACGCAAATTAACAACATTGCGATTAAACTTGAACAAATCATGATTATTTAACAACTATTGTGATATATATCGTGATTTACGTAAGAAAGCGACAATAAAACAGTGGACGTGTACAGAATAATAATAATAATAATAATCATAATAATAATCATAATAATAATCATAATAATAATCATCATAATAATAATGAAAACTTTTGTTCAATTTTTTTAAAAAATACAATTGCAAATCTCGCTTAGAAGGTAACTTGCAATTGGCTACTTGAGGTTACATTTTTTACAGAGGGCTAAACTAGATTTCACATTACACAATATATTTTACAATTCAGATTTTCATCAAATCAGGACTAGACCATTCTTTGTTTCTAACACAGAAAATATAATAAGTTGATCATATGGCTACATTTATAATCTTTCGAATTAAGTATTTAATATGTTGTTTATTTACATCTTCGAGCATGTCTATAAAAGAGGACGATTCTTTGTCGAAAACACCAAGAGCACTGATTGATAGATTAATAAATTTAACAGATTTGAAGTGCTTCTCTTGCTCTTTAATAACTTATTTATATTTTGTGTGTTTACGATTTATGTTATTTCTGAGGTTAGTTTCATATCCGACGGTTAGTTCTAGTATATATAGGTGCTTGGCCTCTGTTGTAATGAGCAAATCAGGACGATACTTGTCACCAGTTATTATTGAGGGGTTAGAAAATCCGGGTATATCGGCAAATATATCTTGAAAATGCTCTGACGGCAGATTATTGGCAATGAAATTTAGAATCGAGTCGTGTCTCCACGTGAATCGATCCAGGTATGAGTTGCAGCCAGCGACTACATGAAGCAAGGTCTCCGGATGGAGGCAAAAAGAACAATCAGAAGATGACAATATTCCCCATTTCGCGAGGTTCTTGCGGGTCGGTAAAGAGTTATTTATGTAGCGGATGGTGAAATTAAAAATGTTTTTGGGCAGTTTTGATTGGCAAGTTGACCAGATGGTATTCACTTGAGATAACGAGAACTTTGAAATACTGGAAAAGAATGATCCTTGACAGGATAATTGATTCTTAAGTTTATCTTCTTGCACTTTATGAAACGATTTAAGGACTTCCTTTGTGGAGTTGTATTGATCGTATTGCAGATTAGTATGGTTATTAGTAGATTTCCACATATGTGATATAGACTCATTTAGAGACAACTTTAAGGCATTACGAATTGTTGACTGACATTGGACAAATTTTAAAAATCTTAAAGATCAAGAAGATAGTACTGACATCCAGTTGGAAAATACAAACGATGTTCGAGACTACCCTGAAGTTATAAACGAGAATGGCGATGAGTATCCAACATTAAAAAAGGGTATCAATCTACCTAAAACTGATTCAGAATGGCTAACGGCTAACGAACATTTCAAGTTTTCTTTAATCTAGAATCAATCAATCAGAACTCTCGATTTGAATACATCAATAACCGCGTTAAATGAAACTATTTATAAATATTTCGCTGAAAATTTTGGTTATGTGGATAGCTTACCTCAGGAATCAACTAAAGATAAGTATAAAAATCATAACGTGAAGGACCTAAAGAAATGTTTGAAATCGCTTAAATCATCTGCAAATTCTGACCCTGTAGAAATAAAATACGTGTCTCAGCTGAAAAAAAATCAGAATAATGAATATAATAGTAATATTGACGAATCGTTCAACCAGGATAAATTCATGGAGCGTAATCTTTGGGGATACGTGAAGAAAGTCTTTAACCAAACCAGTTTAGTTCTCCCAGACTTTGATATGTCACAATGCATCTCTTATTTCAAAACAACCTTAGCTAAAGTCAACCAAAATAAAATATTTCAAATACCCAGCTGGATTCCAATCTTACCTAATCCAAATGTTGAATTTGACCTCGACCCCCCAACGTATCAACAAATCACAAATATCATTCAAAAGATGAAAACATCCGGCTCCCCGTGTCCTCTTGACCAGCTTTCTATCATTTGTTTAAAACGATGCCCTTACTTGAGGACATATTTGACCAATTTAATTCAATCCGTGTGGCTCTCTGGAACTATTCCTGAAGTGTGGAAGCAAGCCTGCACAATATTAATCCAAGCAAGCCTGCACAATATTAATCCATAAGAAAAATGACCCTAAATCTCCAGCAAATTTCCGTCCAATAACACTACACAGTCAGTACCGCTAAAAGTATTCACTTCATGCCTTCGAAAGCGATGTTCTCATTCCTGTTAGCAAACAATTTCATTGAACACAATATTCAGAAAGGATTTACACCACATATATCGGGAACTTTTGAACATACTGCTCAAATGGCGCATATATTAAACCAAGCAAGAAGCAAACAACGATCTATTGTGATAACCCTTCTTGACCTTAAGAATGCTTTTGGTGAAGTAAATCATAATCGAATCGAATCCATACTTGGCTATCATCACATACCTGCTCATATCAAAACACTGATTAAAAGCTTATACACCAATTTTAAAACATCAATTATCACATCCAATTTCAACACCCCTTTCATTTATGTTGGTCGTGGAGTTTTGCAAGGAGATTGCCTTAGTCCTTTATTATTCAACCTCTGTTTTAACACTTTCCTTCAACACATAAAGTCAGACAAGTATCGTCAATTCGGTTTTTCCTATAAACTTTTCATAATATTATCATAATAATAATAATCATAATAATAATCATGACAATAATTTTTTTTAAAACATTTTTGACATTTACATATACAATTATAAATCTCACTAATGAAGGTAATTTATAATTGGCTACTTGAACCTATTAAGATATAATATATGAAAATTACTTGCTTATAGCACTAAATATTCATTAAGTCTGGATCGGACCAAACTTATATAGTATGAATATATAGTAATCATAAAATATATAGTATGTTGTATGTAATACATATATAGTATGTAATAAAATATATAGTATAATGATAATGATAATGATAATGATAATGATAATCATAATAATAATCATAACAATAATAATAATAATGGAAACTTTATTTTCTTTAATAAATACTTACAATTGCAAATCTCACTGTTAAAGGTAATTTACAATTGGCTACTTGATATATAAAAATTTGATATATAAAAATTTGATTATACATTATGCATTATAACACCTTACATTTACACAAGTGCACAGTATAACAAGCAGATTAAAATTTTAGTAAATCTGGGTTTGTCCAATCCTTGTTTCTACAACAAAAAACGTAATATGTTGACCTTATTGCGATATTAATGACCTTTCTGATTATATATCGTACACCAGCCTTGTCGGATGATAATAATAATAATGATAATGATAATGATAATGGTAGTGGTCGTGACCGTAACCGTGACCGTAATCATAATCATAATCATAATCATAATCATAATCATAATCATAATCATAATCATAATCATAATCATAATCATAATAATAATAATAATCATAATAATCGTGATCGTAATGGTAATCGTAAGAATCATAAGAATCATAAGAATAATAAGAAGAATAAGAAGAATAAGAAGAATAAGAAGAATAAGAATAATAATAATAAGAATAATAAGAATAATAAGAATAATAAGAATAATAAGAATAATAAGAATAATAAGAATAATAAGAATAAAAGAAGAATAAGAAGAAGAATAATAATAATAAGAAGAATAATAATAAAAAGAATAACAAGAACAAGAACAAGAGCAAGAACAAGAACAAGAAAAAGATCATAATCATAGTCATAGTCATAGTCATAGTCATTGTCATAATAGTAATAGTAATAGTAATAGTAATAGTAATAGTAATAGTAATAGTAAAGTTAGTAATAGTATATCTATATATTGAACTATTGAGATTAACTCTATTGGCTTATTTACATTGGCTGATACTATTAAATTAATTACTAAGGTCCCATAATTAAAACCGTTACTGTTATTTAAGAATTATTTAATCGTTCATTTGCAATGCTAAAAAAGTATTTTTTCAATAGTCGCTTAAAATCAATAAAATTGCTGCAACTTCTTATCTCGGTAGGCAAGTTATTAAATGTTTTAGCAGCACTAGCTTGAAAGGTATTGCTTTCTAATGGAACAGTCAGTAGGATTTCCCTAGATGATCTTAGTGTCCTGACAGGTGTATACTGTTCTAGCTTCTGATGCATAGGCCATTGTTCAAAATACAATCCTTTAAAAGCTGCTAATGATAGATGAAAATTTCGTCGCTCAGGAATAGGCAGCCAGCCTAATTTTAAAACATCACATTCCGATGCGTATTTCCTCATCACAAAACCTGCTGCGACTGGTTGTACCCTCTGTAGATGTTTGACAAGATATGCTGGGATTGGGTGGCTAACAATGTCATTATAATCAATTTTGGACATTATTAAGCACTCGACTAGCTGTTTTCGGATGACATATGGTGCAAGATGCTTCAACTTTTTGATTACGGACAACACTTTATAGCAGCTAGATACCTTTAAACAAATTTTGTCTTGAGTGAACAAATTTTTGAATTTGAGTTCCTAACAGAGGAAAGTTATCAATGTGCTCAAGATGTTTGCCATTTACACAAAGACCATCTTGAAAGTTATTGAGTTGACGAACGTGTGCAAGTTGTTTAGTTGAAAACAGCATTGCTTTGGTCTTTCCAGAATTAATTGTTAGGTTACTCTCAGAAGACCAAGTGGATAAACTGTTGAGAGCAGTTTGAAGCTGCGACTGGCACTGCTGAAGAAGATTCGGCTTACAGTGAGAAGACAGGGTGGTATCATCACCATATTGGTATGATGTTACGTTGAGGGGAAGTGCATCTGATAGGTCATTAACATACAAATTGAATAAGATAGGGCCCAAAATTGATTCCTGTGGTACACCAAAGGTAATATTTTCAACAGAAGAAGAGCGATCATCGATTTGGACATATTGCTTCCTATTTGTTAGATAGCTCATAGTCCATTGCAGCACCGTCTTAGAGAAACCTATATGATACAATTTGGACGAAATGGTTCTGTATGCAACCGTATCGAAAGCTTCAGAAAAGTCGGCCAAAACTGTGATAGTAATTTCTCCCTTCTTCATAGCGCGAAGAATGCTGTCTCTGAAAGTCAACATGGTAGTGGTAGTTGAATGACAATGCTGGTAAGCACAATTGTTATCATAGAAAGCCTCATTGTTTGTAAGGAAATATGATATTTGACGTAAAGCTAGTCTTTCGTAGACCCTCGATAAAACGGGTAGAATAAAGATAGGACGGTAGTCACAGTTGTCTCGGGGATCGTCTACTTTTGGAATTGGGCAGACATGAGCTATCTTCCAAATCGATGGATATATTTTTTTTGAAATACAATTAATGATTATAAATGTAAGAGGAGATGCAATATAGTCTGCAGCAAGTTTAATAAACTTACTTGGAATATTATCCGGACCAGTGGAAGTATCAGATCGAAGATTCCTATTTCACTCATAACCTGGTGATGTGTAATTGGTTGAAATTGGAAAGGTTTACTTGAAACTTGAGGTAATGAATTGATAAACAAATGCAAATCCTCTAAAATAGGTGGAGTAGAGTAACTGATCTGTGTGCGGTTGAGGCAAAATACTTATTCAGGTTATCAGGGTCCTTACGTAATGGTTGTGGACTGGGAAAGAGTATGCGGCGAATTGTTTTCCACACCTCCTTGGGTCTTTTAGATGATAAGGCGTTGTTTATAAAGGAACGTTTTGTTCTTTTAATAATTTGTTTCAGTTGATTTCCGACGACTCGAAATGTAGTCCATTTCTCTTCTTGCAATGGGCGTTTATGTGTTTCTAGGCGACTTAGCTTACATTTTTCCTGAAGAAAGTGAATAATTGGTTCTTTCATCCAAGGCGCTGGTGGTCTAGTTAATTTTGTTCTTTTCAAAGGCGCATGCTCATCGAGACATTGTTGAATTAGGCTATTCAGAGTACTTATTTGATCATCAGGTTCGTCAAAAGAATACACCATATGAAATGGTAACTGAGAAATGTTGTTGACAAAATGTGATTCACAAAAGGTGTTCTCGCATCTGATGAACTTATATTGTGGTTTGTAGTGAGGTAATCGTACATTGGCAATGATGTAAGGTGCATTGTGGTCGCTTATAAGTGGGCAAGGTAGAACTTCATGATGAGAAACATTCTTGGGCCAGTTAGTGATAACATGATCTATAAGTGTAGCGCTTGATTCGGTAGTTCTGGTTGCTTTTGATTAGTAATCAACTGTTCTAAATTAAGCGATTGCAGAATTTCATTGTATCTTTGTGAGTTTGGTTTATCTGGTGTTAACAAATCAATGTTGAAATCACCTGTGATGACGAGCATCCCATCCCAAGAAAACATTAGGTGACTCAGTAGGTCTTCAAATTTCTCCAGCCAAACTGAAAGATTCATTACACTGTCAGAACGATACAATGAGCCAATTAACAATTTGCTGTTTCTATTACGACCCGGCAGTTCAATCCATAGATGTTCAAAATCAGGATACCTTTGCTCCATATCACGTCTATGTACTGTTTTGTATATATCTCTCTCTCGTATATATCTCCTGTATATCTCTCTTTTTGTATATTTCTCTCTTTATATGTAATTGTGGGAGCGTTTATATAGTGCTCGCCCTCATTAAATCTGACGTAACTGGCGCGCAAACTATGGTAATAATCCGATCGTCCGATAACTAAGATAGTGCTATTACTATAGAAGGCAATTCATTAGTTTGAGTTAGCGCAGTGTTAGCACTGTTCAAGCGCTGTTTCAGCGTTACTTGTACATCTAGTGCAATAGATGTTCCTCTGACTTCCGTTTAAGCTGTGTTTTAGCGCTGCTAGAAGTACGTCATCAATGGGAACCGCTATGCTGTGTAATTGCTGAGATTATGCACTATACTTATAGATACATATGTATATATATTCAAATCTACACTACATTTTCAGCGCTGTGTTACTTGTACATCAAGCGCAATAGTTGTCCCTCTGACTTCTGTTTAAGCTGTGTTCTAGCGCTGCTAGAAGTATGTCATCAATGCGAACCGCTATGCCGTATAATTGCTTAGATTATGCACTATACTTATACATACATATGTATATATATATTCAAATCTATGCTACATACATTTCTATACTTTGATAATGAATAACATCACAATGGCAAAGTATTAACCCCATTATTAATATCCTGCAACGTTTGAAAAGGTTCTAGGCACACTGTATAAACTTCCAGGAACGTTGTGTGAACATTGTAGGAAAGTTTTCACGGAAGGTTATTCACAACGTTTTTTGTACGTTTCTGGAAGTTCACAAAAAAACGTTGCCACAACATTCTTTTCATATTAGTCCAAGGCTTATCAACCTTGTGACAATGTTCTTTTGTTAGCTGGGTATGTGTTTCCTGAAAGATTTTAGGGATATTAAATGTGTTATCATGGGAGTAAACGGGTGGACATTGGGGTTAGTAACAGGAAATAATTACAAGGCTGGACACCTCAACAGTTATTTGGACTAATTGAAACAAAGTGCTGACAGAAATCAATCGAATTATGCGAATTTCAGTGGTTGTGTCTATGCCAAATTACATTACATTGGAAGAGTGATACTTTTTACACAATATCCTTTTTCTTCAACAGAATTCAGCAATATTTTTCTACACAAAATATCAATTGAACTTTACAAATGTGTAATCCTCCAAGGCTTGTGATCAATTTGAATTAGTCATTTCCCAATTGAGCAAGATACTGGGTCTAGTTGTGAATTGCAAAGCATCTATGGACTGTTTAGAGGGACAAATGAGTTCAGACTTATATTTCCTGTCCCTCCAAACAGTACATAGATGCTTTGTGGTTCATGACTAGACCCAGTACCCTGCTCAATTGGAAAATGGCTAATTCACAGCTTTTAAATTCAAATTACATGCTGCATTGTGATTGGTCGGCTTTTTAAACAACAACAGGGCCATTTCCGGTAAAAGAGCAAACATTGCAGATTCAATCATGAGGTGATTTGGGGGGGGGGTTTCCTCATATACGAAAAAATTAATTGCTTTTCTATGTTGTTTTGGCATCGCTGCATTATGTCTGAATACACATCATCCAACTAAGACTAAAATAATGTTTGATGGCTCCAAACATTGTATCAAGTCAATTACCTCTGATCATCCACTGACATTGAATAACCAATGGATCTCCAGAGTTCACTAATTCACATGTCTGGGGCTCGAACTAGACAAAAATCTTACCTGGAGTCCACATACTCAGGCGATTTGCAAAAAGGTTGGTGCAGGTCTGGGTACAATAAGAAACTGTGCAGCCCGAGTCATAGCTGGTGCGAGTTAGACATTAGATCTGCTGATGTTCTTCGATCTCCTGATTGGGACAACTTAAAAACAAGACAACGTACTAGTAAATCAATACTAAAGTACCAAGTCTGGAACAATTAAGTAGGTCCCACATTGAAAGAATCCTTGATTAGATGCAATCATATGCAAAATAACTATGAACTTAGAAATAGTCATACAGATCTGGCTCTTCCTAAGCCCAAAAGAGAATTTTTAAAAAAGAACTTTAAATATAGTCGAGCTAAGTTATGGAATAGTCTCCTTATCGACACCAAACTGGCTGAGTCAATTCATGCATTCAAAAGCCAGCTGAAACTAAACTCCAACAAATGAATACCTGAGAAATATATTGTAACACCTTCTAACCATAATATCCGGGGTCACACCAACTTGTACATAATCTTTATTTTCTTACGCTTTTTGTAATTTTTAATCTTGTAGACCCCCCATGGAAATCAACGTATTGTTGTCGGGGCTAGTGTCTTTAAATAAAGTTTTACATATAGAAAATGTTATAAGTAGTCCCCACTTTACATGTTTTTAAAATATGTATAAAGTTGTGTAAACAAACGAGATGTATACCGTATTATAGATTAATATCATACTATTAAAGTTATCAGTCAACTGATACATCAAGTCAGTACATTGTTTACTGTTAGTAGCAAACAAATTTTTGAGCTTTTATTGCGACCCAAATTGTGTTTTAGTTAATCTAAATTTTTGGACTTTTAGATGTTACCAGGTTTTTGGTAAACTACAACTATGAAATGAGAGAAAAACCATTTGTTGATGACATAATGAAACACTCTGTAAGCAAACAAGAAAATATTCCTTGGTACACCAACAGCAGAGCACTCATGCCTAAGCTTTCAGGCTGCATTGCCAATGACACATGGAATGACCTTCTTTGACCTAGAAATAACACTCTCAGATGGTTGGTACTGGTAACATGTCTCTCCTTGTTTCCTGTTCAATTAAAAACTGATGATGCTTGAAAGTGTGCCATCCAGGGATAAACTTGCTCGTTGTGCTGTCAAATTCTTCCTAACTCTTGAGAAAAGAGACTCTTCTTCAGCATTACTATGGATAATAACCAAAATTACTTTAACCAACCTGAATAGACTGTGAAATTTACTTCTGTTGCTACCAGGCACCTAAAAGCTGTTCAAGAGTGAAAAGTTATTACAGCTTTTAAAGCTGCCTTTGAACTATATAGTGTCAAGTATAACAAGGCAATTATTTAAATTTTAACCCTGCAAGACTTCTTCAATATACGTCACAATAAAAAAAGTAAGATAATATTTACAATTCTAAATACAAGTTATTTACAATATGTTGATAAAAAAAATATTTAAAATATGTATATAGCGGGGGACATTGGGATAGTCTGAATACCGCAATACCGCGTAAAAATCATGAAAATACCGCATTACCGCATAATACAAAATTTATTACCGCATACCGCAAATAAAATTAAAACAAGACGCCTGCGTGGCGTTACCTTGCGCTTAGCAATGCAGAAGCTGTTGCATTCCGTTGTCGTTTGCCTCGTAGGATAGCGTCATGATTGCCTTTGTGTTTAGTCATGATTGTCATTGTGTTAGAAGACTACGTTCTAAAACTCGAAGGAGTGAACCTACGTGCTACGTTAGGCGCAAGTAAAAAGTAAAATAAAATGCACGTATCTACTTTACATTTAGGTAAAACGGTTAAGGTAAACTTATCGCGTTCAAAAAAGATAGATTGCAATTTAGAACCGCGTTGTCTTACAATTTATGGCTCTACATCCACCCACAGGCACTTCCCGAATTTGATTAATTTCCTCCTCCAAAATCTTGTCACATCACGTCGCGCGCGCGGCTTTCTTGGGCTGTCTGTTATTACGAGGGCTAACACACTGTAGCCTGTGTAAGAGGCTCTCAAACTTAGAAGCTAAACATATTGCATTTACCAGCTGATCTAATTTCAATTTTTAGGGGTCTAATTCGACGGACGGCAAAATGCGGAATATCTTGTGCGTCTTTTGTTCAAATTCAAAGACTTCAAATGATTTCTCTGGCGTATTTCGCTAGCGCAAAATCTTTTGAAGTCTTTAAAGTTTTGACAAAAGACGCGCTTTCTTGATTTCGCCTTTCGTGGGATCGGGCCCTTAGAACGTCTACCTCTTACCACAATAGGTCACAATAACTTCGTCACCGCCAGAATGCCACCCAGTTCATTCTCTCGAAGGCCAGGTGATACCAATAACCTGGTCTATAACAATAGCCTGTTGTTGACCCTGATTGCCAATTTGAAAAAGCGGCTTTCATGCTCTTTCCAACATGTGGGCAATCAGGTAAAACGGATAAAAACGACATGGCTGGATCTTGTGTTCCTGATTCTAACGTTTCCTTGATTGTCACGAAAGCACTTTTGTTCCCACTTTCACAATCAGTACACACTATCATCACGACTCACAGTATACCTTTCTCATGGCATTTATCACAGAACCGCAGAGAGGGTAAATAACTGACTTGCCCTGATGATTTACAGTCATCGCATACACCAACATGGACAGTAAAGAGGTCATCTTCGTCGACGTTTTCATCACTCTGCTCCGAACACGAGCACATCTCCATGTCAGAGTCTGTACTGTCTATATCGTCTATGTCGTTGTCAGCCTCGTGTGAACTATATCCACCTTCACCGCTTGAGCAATATGAACTACATAGACAAGAACAATTATCTCTATTATTCAGAGGAGTATTCTATACTATACCCGTTTCAACACTCCTAAATGGTCAGCAATTGGGAAGGCGAAGATGAATTTAACTATTTTTTATGTTATGTTTCTTCCACAATTACAGTAGATTCCATTAAGTACCGGAGGTGATCGGGAAGAACATGGTTGCTCTTACAAATAGTGCATATAAAGTTAGAAAACCAGAAAAATTCACACGCCAATACAAACATCCAGATGCAAACTTTTTTCTACAGTTGAGGACGTGAGCCATTGCATGTCACTCCCCGTGAAAAGTGGTCAAATATTCAAACCACATTCCATAATGGACATAATGTCACTGAATAAACATATTAATATTGTTACAATATGTTTCATAAAAACACAATTTATGCTCATAATGAAATCCCTTTGCCCTACTGTGTTAAAATTATTCATTATGGATATATACACATGTAGTTATGTATTTACGTTTCACAGTCAGACATGTCCAGATCAGAGTCATCTGCAACATCTTCCACCTTTTGCCTTTTACTGGCTTTTTCGCTTGTACCATACTCATCACCAGTCCCCACGCTCCCAGTACTCGTCTTCAAAACAAGTAAGTCTTTAATGCTTCTCTGCTTGTCATTTTTTATTTCTTTAACAGTGGAACATTTAGAATAATGATCTAGGTTCAGAATATTACAGTATGTGAAAATTAGAGAAAAACAAGGTACAACAGACTTCTTAAGTCCTTAAGGGTGAAGCCACTCACATGCAGCCACATTTGTTCTGCTCATACAAAACTGGGGACATAAACATTGAAAAAATGTGACATATTTTGAAGATTTTATGAATTAAAATGCATTACATTGGGTTTCAATTCATGAAATGTTCGAAATACACCAAACGAGACCCAGATTGTTATAAGCAGAACAGATGCATGTGTGCATTGTGTTAATGTGAGTGAGGGCACCTTTAAATAATACAAAGTCAAATTCACCCAGTTTTGCTAAGGAGGTTATACTGCATGGTTACAACCAAGACAACCAACTTTATAATGACCAAGGCATCAAGTCCACACTCCATTTCACTTGCACTAAAGAGTTATATCATGGGGGACATTAGAAAGCGTAAATTCCTTAGAGGAAGTTTAAAATAAATTATAGCCTTGTTAATTTGATAATCATACTTGAGATACCATGAAGATGAAATGCATGAAGGCAAGTCTGCAGAATGGTTATGTAGATTCATGCACTTTTTCACATTTTTGAAGAGCAAGATCATAATAACTCATGGGTTAAAGTAATTCAAGCCTTCAAAGAAATAAACACAGATTATAGAGATAATACTTTATAACCATACAGTGATACACTTACGTCTATCAAAATATGAGATCCGTCCTTTAAGCTCACTGTCATATCTCAACTGCATGTTCTTATTGCAGTTACCACATGTTATTTTCCATGGCCATTTCACTTGTTTTCTTTTCTTCCCTCTTGTATTGACTTCCATTACGTGAGTGTTGCATTTAAAGACCTTGCTACCACTTCGTTTAGCTAATTCTAAAGAAATCATGATAACATTTTAAATTACGGTCTACTTGACCTGCCCTACACTTTCATAGTATATTATAATCTATCATTTCTATAAATACCATCTAGTCATAAATCTAAATCTAAATAAATGTACAGTACTAGTTATAAATGCCATCTGACATTGTGATTAACTTTTATACACCGGTCCATGAATTAATATAATCTACCACCTGTACAGTACCACGACCATTGATTAAAAACATGATTTTTAGGCACTGTACGGTTTTAATTCCCAAATTCCTCATTGCAAAAGTTTAAACTTGGCATTGTTTAATGTCTGTTTACCTTCATTTGATGTTCTTCCTCCTCAAGTTCCACATGTTCTTCAGAGTCTTTGGAGGTCTGTGGTGTGGTGTCACTAGTTTCTGTGAATCTGGCTCTTTGATCACAATTGTGGGACACTTCTTTGAAAAGACCGTCTTCACAGGATAAACAATAACTGTGTGAAAATAAAAGAGAACCAAATCAGCTTAAATATATTCTGTTATTATATCACAATGTATTTGGACTACTTGTGCAATTTAGGGTCTGCAAAGTACATAGTAGTTGAAAAAATGGTGGTTGTATGTCTGCCATCTGGAAAATGACCATTGTAAACAAGTTAATTAAATTAAATTTCCTTTGGTGGTGTCCCCTGCACAAGCGATATATGCAGAACAGACTTTACATCCCCCATAACACATCAATACAGGTATCTATTAATATTAACTCTGTGCACTTACGCTGAAGTTTGTCATTTCCATTTGAAATAGATGGCAATTCAAGTTGTAACTGATGGTCTGTCTCAATTGCAAAACGTTCAGTTTTTCCATTTGTTCGAGATTCCATATTGTTTGGATAGCAAATATTTATGACATTTACAAATGATCTTGCCATGTATGGAAACTGTGTTATGTTATGGACTATAAGGAGTAGGACTATAACTATTTAGGACTACAAGCCCAATTTCCATACCTGTTTAACTGCACCTTTACATTGCCTCCCAATCCCAGTTCTTTGGCAGTGTTCCTAATACCAGCACGTTCACTATCACATAGGAATAAATAGTATATTGTAAAGAACAATATTAGTACAAAGACTACACATATTTGCAAATTAATATTCTTCTTTACTTATCTCCTTATCTTGTCTCATATTCTCGTTGTATTTATGATGAAATAACCTCACCACATTCATACAGTATATCCATTCCATTATAGGAATATAGACCACATGATTCAGTACATTATGACCATTATGATAATGAGCCTAGGCATTTACTTACCAGATGAGTTCTCGTAGTTTTGAAACCCGTTTTTCCTGACGGTTTATGCTGCATCTGAACTTATTTTTCTTGCGGTAGTTTTCACCGCCTTTGCCTTCTTCATAAAAGAAGGCAACACAGTCAATCACGACTTCGGACTCGAGAGTAATACACTGACCGTCATCCATTGTGTTAGCCACAGTAAAGATATTTTAAATATTTCACGCAGGCTTCGAGCGAGAGAATGGTGCCTAAAGTATGTTCGCGTGGGATGGCAAGCGACATGATCCGATCATGAGGGCCGTGGGGAAAATCAAATTACATCATCCCGCGTACCGCGCGAATTTAAGACACCGTAATATCGCATTTTTTTGTATTTTTCCCGCAATACCGTAGCTTCAAGAACCTTATCTCGCACACCGCCAGGTTTGGTCATACCGCAATACCGCAATTTTTTATTTGTTTCACCGCAATACCGCGCGAAAAACCGACCGATATCGCAGTACCGCAAATCCCAATGTCCCCCTCTGTATAGAACCTTTGGTTTGAGATAAAAAAAACACAAAAAAACAAAAAAAACATCTACTTAATTTGACTAATTTCAGCACCATTTGGATCTATAAACAGTTCATGTTTAGAACGTCTTGAACCTCTCAAGCACATGACCTCTGATTTGAGGAGATTAAAAGATAGTTTAGCTCTCAGCCAATGAATAGTTGCAATATAAGTCATGTTATTTTGCTCCGCGAGCTTCTGGGCTAGCTCTGTCATGAATCTGTCAGCTTCCCTGCAAAGTCCACCATATACAGGGTGTCCCAAAAAAACGAAAACTATTGAAATCACTCATTGTTAAAATTTGAATGCCGTGTTCACGAATTTCAGCCCGTGGGGATTTAATGCAACTTATAAAATGCTAAATGCTTTGTGTTGTTAGAGAAAGGGGACATGTCGAAGGTCATGGTTTTTGAGATGCACATTTAAATATTGTTATCCATATTTGTAAATTGTAAATATTGTTAGTAAATATAATTTTTGCGAACAAGCAAATTTGACTGCATCATATGCATGCATAAAAATGCTTATGGCAACCCCGATTTATACACTTGTGGGCCAGACAGAGTGCTTAGGCATTCAAACTCTAACAATGGCATTGTTATGGGTGATTTCAATACTTTTCGTTTTTTTGGGACACCCTGTATATGGGGAGAAAACAAGAGGGCTAAAGGAACCGTGTTCTACTTCTATCATCCGCTGGTTGTAGTGTTGTTTCTTCTCTTTTTCATTGCTTGTGAAGGCGACATTCAGTTTCTGATTTAGGTGGCTTTTTGCGAATGGGTTGAACACCCTTACATAAAAAAATGCAAGCTGCCCCCTTTGCCAGAAACCGCGACCACTGACATCCAGCCTGGCTTCATCAGAAGACATGTCTTGCCACAAGGACACGTCAATGGAAGGTACTTTGGTGTCCACCGGTATCTAAGGCTGAGCGCATCGTGAAATTCTCTTTTGTTTAGGCTGAAGTTTTTCCGACTTCAGAGGCAGGGTTGTTAGCCAGCTCGATCCACCCTTCATCTTTGTCTGGTCATTTACCCTTAGTTGTCCAAGGCTGATCTTCTCATAGAGTTGCTGCAGGATATTGTTGTTCAGCTCTTCTTTGGCATTGGCAATTCTTCTCCTTGAGGAGTAACAATGCCAAATGTCCCCTATGTAGAACCTGTCATGAAAATGTGTCAAATCTCATGTTTGTCAATAGAGTTATATATATATTCATATATTATATGTATAACAATACTATCACTGTCAAATACATAAAATTTATTACCTATATTATTCCAATATAGTAACACTGTACCTCCGTGAGGGGGTTTTCAAATGCCCCAATTAATCTATTCAAGTGAGCCATAGTTCTCTGACCATCCCTTATTTCTGGATTCTGTAAAAGAAATGTTGGTGGAAACATAAGTCAGTGATGGAAACATAAGCAGTATTCTTCCAATACATGTTGAGAGTCCCAACAAACAGACACTGTGAAACTCTAGGAATTGTGTGGAGAGTCTCATCGAGAGATGTTCAATGCAAACTTTATGCAATGCTCACTTTATAAGTTTGAGCACTCTGGTGACTTCACTATACAATTCCAACAATGTGTAACCGTACGTCCTGTGTCCCAGGTGCAGGAGTCACCATTGCGCTCTGGTGATAGCCGAGAGGGCACATTGTTTTACACATGTTGTATTACGCTCACTGCGCATGCGGTTAGAGCACTCTAGGAATTGTGTGGAGAGTCTCATCGAGAGACGTTCACCGCAAGCTTTATGCAATGCTCATATATATATATAAAGCTTGCGGTGAAGCATTGCATAAAGCTTTATGCAATGCTCTATATATATATATATATGTATATGTATATGTATATGTATATGTATATGTATATGTATATGTATATGTATATGTATATGTATATGTATATGTATATATATGTATATGTATAAGGGGACAAGGGACAGAGATGTCAACAACACAATGACAATTCAAAGTAAGGACTAAAATAAATTGAGAGGGATAGAGTTGCCTTGAACATTAAGAGAAGGCTTAAGTTTGGTGATGAGGAGACTCTCATGTATCATTAGCTCATAAGAGTCAGATGAGGAAGAGAGGATTCTAAATTCGTCAACGCTAGCCAAGTGTCCATAAGCCTTTAAGTGCGAATGTATACTGGACATAACAGGGCTTGAGGTCTGTTTACCAGTGATAGATGATATTCCCAGGTGCTCTGATATTCTGGTGTGTAGATGACGCGTCGTTTGACCCTTGTACGATGCAGAACAGCATCGACATTTAAATAAATAAACTACACCAGATCCCATAAATGTGTGGGATTGTACAAGCATGTTAATTGCGAGTTCGAGTAGCAAGGTGAACGATTAGAAAATCAGTCGAGAATGGCTTATCAACTCAACGACTGTTCCACGAAAGAAGCATTGACGAAATTGCAGCACAGCTACTTGTTTGTTCAAAAACCGTGTATCGTACCCTCAGCACCTTTTGGAACAATGGTGATGTGAAGCCTTGCAGTAATGGTCGCTCAACAGGGAGCGTATCTTTATTCCCACACGAAGAATATATTATCATGGACTGTTCACTGCGAACGTCGCAAATACAGTTGAATGAGATAGCAAGCTATATCATTAATGCTACTGGCTCTAGCCCGGAGACACTGTGCCAAGCTCTCTATAGGCTTGGAATAGCACGCAAAAAGGTCTGAACATTATGACATTATTTATGTTGTATTCGAACCGGAAATAATTTAATATGCTAATTTAGAGTATTTAAGTAGCAACTGCAATAATGTACGAGAGTCTTCTAATCAAACTTCAACGAATAAGCATGACTAAGCTCTGCTGAACAATCTAACAAAAATCTATAAGTTACTTCTATTCGGACAGAGAACTAAATTTGTAAGTTAATGTTTATGTACATGCTGTTTCTTGTTTTTTGTACCCACCATTATTCAGTGTATATGTAGATGTATTTGTATTTATTCGTCAATGTAGTTGAACCGTATTAAAGAACAAAATATCAACGCGTTCAAAATTGTGTCCGAAATCTCAAGTCTAACAAAAGTTTAAAAATTTACTCGCTGATAATGCTGTACTAGTCTGTCAATGTGAAGGAATCATTCGATATGGCTTCAGACGACGAAGAATTTACCAAACAGAACACTATGCTTGATGTAGATAATTTGAGGCGAAAACGGTCAGCCGCTAAAGCAAGCATTACTAGGAAAATCAAAGAGCTCACTGAGAGGGTGAACAGCTCTCGCACGGCGCCTGAGGTTCAAATTAAGATTGAAGAATTTGCAGACGTGACAAGAGGTTTCTTCGTCGCCCACACAACTTACCATTCGACGATCAGCGACGAGTATGACAAGAACGATTCAGAAGAATATTTACAAACCGAGACAAAGCGAATAGAAAACTTTAAACGAACATTACAAGAATGGCTAACTGATTCGAAAGGCTAACTGATTCGAAAGGCAAATTACCAGGCTCTGTTGGTGAAACAGATGTGAAATCAAGCGATTCGGTCAGCAATGTTGGGGTCAAAGTACAAACAATGATTGCAAATTTGTGTATTTCCAACTCCAGTTATCCTTCCAAATCAAGTTCTACCATGGGTGTCCGCCTAGCAGTGATGGCAAGAAAAGCCGCGATAGAAGCAGAGAAGAATTCACTTGTGAAACAACAAGCGCTAGAACGCGAAGAACTTCGTCAACAACGTCAACTACAGGAAGAAAAGTTAAAGCTAGAACACATGAAACGTGAATTACAGCTTGAAACACAACTCGCAAAGGTCGAGGCTGAAGAAAGAATATACCATGAAGCGATGCTTATAAACGAAGCCCAAGAAGCCTCCACAACCGAACCCGCATGCCCGCCATTACCAAAGGAAGGCAAAGACCAAGAGAACAGACCATTGAGAACAAACGTAGAGCCACGATCGAGAAGTTTACCACAAACAACTCTTAACCCTGATGCGACAGAGTGGACAACACAGTCGACTAGAACTAAACTAGACCCAAGTAGATACGAAGGACGAAGCAAAACAAGTTCGGAAGTTGCGGAGGATCTTTTACGCAATGTTGTTGACCTACAACAGCAACAACAACACCAAGCACAGCAAATGTTCCAGATGCAGTAAATCCGTGACCAACAGTTTCAGCATTTGATAAGCCAAACCATTTGCACTGAAGCAAAAGTGGCATGATCTTGCAGATGATATTACCAGTTGCTAGTCGAGAGAAATTACCTTTGATGATGTTGTGAAGTTCGTGGAAAGAAGAGCAAGAGCGTTAAACCATCCAATATTTGGGAATTTAAGCAACAACTCAAACTGAAGTAAATTGTATAAGCCTCAAGATCCAAAACCTCAAGATCCCAAGCGAAGATTCAACTTCGGGGTTGACAACAAGCCAAATGAAGCCAAAGTTAACAAGTGTATGATGTGTGAAAGTGATCATATTCTACCGAGATGCAACCGTGTCAAGAGCGAAACTGTCAAAGGACGGCTGAAACTCGTAAGAAAGAAAGGTTTGTGCTGTAATTGTCTCTTCCAAGGTCATATGGTAATCTCCTGCCCAAAGAACAGTTTTTGTAAAGTAACTGGCTGCCAGTCTAAGCATTCTACATTCCTACATCCAACAAGCTACACTTCCGACAGAAGAAATTCCCCGTCAAATGAAAGACACGAGAACGGTCCGCCTATTCATCAGAAAGAAGAGGAGAAAAACAATACGAACAGTGCTAACAACAATGCACAAAATGGATGTGTTAATGCGACGTCTGATGTCACCGGGGCCGGTGTGACAACGACTGGATTGCCAATCGTGCCGGTCAAGGTTAAGTGTGCTGGATCCTGTCGAGTGGTTACGACCTATGCATTTTTTGATGCTGGTTCCAATACTACATTCTGTACAGAAGAATTGATGAAACGACTTGGTGTTAAAGGGAAAAGGATAACAGTATCATTAACAACCTTGCAGAACAAAAACAATCCGATCGAATGTAGCACCATTGGTTTGAATGTTTTTGACCTGAATGAAGATCATATGGTTGAAATACCGACAGTCTTTTCAACTACTGGATTACCAGTTAGTAAATCTAGTATTCCTCTACAAGAAGATGTCAATAAATGGGATCATCTCAAGGGAATAATCTTACCTAACTTGAATGCTGAAATTAGCCTCCTAATTGGGAATGACGTGCCTAAAGCATTAGAGCCAAAGCAAGTCAAGGAATGTCAAGGAAATGGACCGTATGCCGTGAAAACAATATTTGGGTGGACAATTAACGGGCCACTGAGGAGAAATACACGAACACGTTCGCGAGTCAACTTCATTCGTTCAGATCATGGATTGAATCAACAATTCCAGAAATTTTGCAACATGGAATTCAACGACACATACATCGATGACAAGCTCGAAATGTCCATTGAAGATACTCGTGCCCTTAAAATGATGGAAAGTTCAGTACAACTAAAGAGTGGTCACTATGAAATAGCTCTACCGTGGAAAACATCATTTCCTCGTTTAGCAAACAACCGATCGGTAGCAGAACACCACTTGGATCTCTTGAAAAGAAGATTCGTCAGAAACCCTGCCCTCTACTCTAAATACTCTTAGATGACCTTTTGGATAAAGGTTATGCTCGCAAAGTGCCCACCTCATCAATTGATTATCCTCAACATCCTTTGTGGTACTTACCTAACCACCCGGTCTTGAATCCAAACAAACCTAATAAAGTCCGAGTCGTATTCGACTGCGCATCAGTTTTCCATGGTTCATCACTCAACACTGAATTATTGCAGGGCCCAGATTTAACAAGCAACCTAGTTGGAGTCCAAATCCGTTTCAGAGAGGAACCCGTGGCAATGATACAATGGTACAAATTTTGTAAGCGCGGAAAAGGAGATCAACAACGCAATTGATAATTGGAACCAGGAAAGGATCCACCAGTTTCTTCTGCAGCAAAACATGAAATGGCTCTTTAATCCTCCTGCAGGTTTGCACCATGGAGGAATCTGGGAAAGATGTATACGGACTGCCTGAAAGATTCTGATGGTACTCCTTAAGCAGCAACTGGTTGATGATGAATGCTTAACAACGAAGTAGAATCTACTATGAATAGTAGACCACTGACTAAAGTTTCAGATGATCCGAAAGATTTAGCAGCTTTAACGCCTAACCATTTGCTCTTGTTACGTCCTGGAACATCGTTACCACCAGGAACTTTCAGTGGATCTGACATGTATGGCCGATGGAGATGGAGGCAAGCACAATATTTATCCGATGTATTTTGGCGAAGATGGGTAAAAGAATATCTACCAGAACTCCAGCGAAGACAGAAATGGATCAAACCTTGACGAAATTTTGCTCTCGGGGACATTGTACTGATGGTCGATCATAAAACTCCCGAGATCTTCATGGCCGCGTGGAAGAATAATAGAAGTATTTCCCAATCCAGAAGATGGTTATGTGCGAAAAGTTCTTCTGAAAACAAAGAGCAACATCTTGGAACGACCGATTACTAAAATTGTGCTTTTGGAGGCTTCAGAATAAAGCTGAGTGACTGTTGCACTGTTTAAATGTATAAATATTTATAAAGTGATTATTCGTGTAAATGTCCGTTTACGAAACATTTCGGGGCCGGTTGTTGTATTCGAACCGGAAATAATTTAATATGCTAATTTAGAGTATTTAAGTAGCAACTGCAATAATGTACGAGAGTCTTCTAATCAAACTTCAACGAATAACCACGACTAAGCTCTGCTGAACAATCTAACAGAAATCTATAAGTTACTTCTATTCGGACAGAGAACTAAATTTGTAAGTTAATGTTTATGTACATGCTGTTTCTTGTTTTTTGTACCCACCATTATTCAGTGTATATGTAGACGTATTTGTATTTATTCGTCAATGTAGTTGAACCATATTAAAGAACAAAATATCAACGCATTCAAAATCGTGTTTGAAATCTCGAGTCTAACAATTTAAGTTGAAATATATACTTAATACCGCACGCTGGAAATCATAACTATATTAATAAGACACAAGCCATTCCACCTTTTTCCAATTTATTACAAGATTTTAGTTGTTCTTTATCAACTCTTCAAACCACATTTTCTTTTTCAGATACAGAGAATTGTCCTTCAGCGAAGAGATGATATTAGGCTATAATTCATGGCCAAAATCAGCCTTTTTGACCCAAACCAGCTCGTTTTCCTCGATGAAACAGGCATTGTGTGTACTAAATAATACCTTACTGTAACTGGATTGCACAAACTAGTAGATCTCTCATTTTTTTGGTTCTACGTTTTAAGGATAAACAAATTGCTCGGCAATATGGATATAGTGCTCATGGGATACTGCCTGTTGTGAGCGACTATAGCTATGCACGGTGGACACCTCGCTATTCCATTATTTCAGCAATAACATGTGATGGACTTCTTGCAAACTGTTTGTTAAAGAATCCTGAAGAAAGATTTGAAACACGCTCCTTTATCCATTTTCTTCATGAACAGCTTTTGCCAGCTATGAATCGATTTGATAGGGAAAACCTATGCGGCTGATTTTCGAATATAATTAATGCAAATTCGCTGTTCTAACATATGTCTCAAGGGATGACTGAATTTGTGATCATGTTTTGATCTATTAATATCTGTTCAACTTTTTCACTAATGTCAGCGGCCGATTTTTAGGACCTTAAACAGATTGTTAACATTGCCACTACGAAATGGCCGAAAATAGTTGAAGATGGTAAGGACGATGATAGCAGTTATAGCCTGGTTCAATCTGATGACGATGATGAACTTGAAGGATCAGGATCTAATCTGGATTTCGGAGATGACTTCGATGATAGGTTGTGGTATTAGCTGTCCGATTAAAAGGGTTGAGTTCAACATTTCATTTGTGTTTTAAGGCGCTCGTAATTCTCCCACAATTTTATTTGGTTGAAATTGATTTAAGATATACAGTATGTTGTTTCTGTATTATATAGTTTTAACTATAGCAAGTTAGTTTATTATAAAGGAGAGTAGCATCAGTGTATAGGGTAGTAAGGCTGTAGGATAATGTGTTCTTTTCTTATTTGCAAAACTGCAGACTTTGTTGTCTGCCAATTTGTTGTGTTTTCTTTTTGGGTCAAAGAAAGAAAGATCAACACAATGGAAGAATTACCAAAATTCAATTCTAAGAAGAAAGAGAAGTGTTGGCTTTTAACCTGCAAAAGCATTGCTGCAACATGGGAGGGAGAACACATTCCAGTTTTTCCTGGTTTTTGTGTCCGGCTCAGCAACATGGTATTAAAACATTAGGCTGATATCAACTTTGGTATGCATGTTTAATATTCTACCATGTACAGTAACTTTGGCGCAACTCTAGCTTGTAATTGCTCTCGTGTAACACATCTAAGATAGTCCTTGACAAACCGGTCGGCTGCTGGATTACCCAGGGCAAGTCGCTTATCCCATTCACCTGAGCGACCGTGGGCATGGAAAATTGACCGCAACTTGCCAATGTACAAATCCACGGTCTTATATGACAAACATAGGGGACAGCCACACGGGTGTTGTCTTTGTTGACTTAAAAATTGACAACCATTTCGATGGGGTTGCGTCTTGCCATGTTGATCTTTAAAAACAAGAAAACAACGCACCTCACGTGGTGTGGCATTGACCAAGGTAATACTACCAGGAAGAGTTGTCACAAAAGATTCAAAGTCACATTGTAATGAATCTTTCTGTTTCGAAAACTTGGTGGCATGATCATACTCGAATAATTGTTGTAGACAACTATCAAACATCAAGGTCGACATGAAGTCCCGACGCTACATGGGGACATGTGCAGATCCGTCGTTTATATCCACACAGTTGACAGAAGCGAAAATCAATATCATTTGCATGGCCACACTCAGGACATTTCACTGATGGAACAAACAACTTAGCTGTTAGAGGTTAAATCTAAAGATGTGAAGGAATGAAAACAAAGCCGTTACTACGCTCAATAACTTTATTCCTTACACAGATCAGTAATAACTTGACACAAACAAAAGAACATCTGATTCCATCATAATTATAGTATTGTACTAAAATACGAGGGCAAATGCCCACAGAGGTTGCCCTTCAGTTTGGAATGAGCGACCCGTCCATGTTTCGACGGAATTAACAAAGCGTTCAGATCGCCCGCAGAGGCTAACTTTCAAGATTAGACAAGCATGACTTTGAAGTAAAGGCCACCAATACTTCCGAGGATATACATCCAACACGACAATAGTACACGGTTGGCGAAGGTATTCAAGGAAACAAAGCAGGGGACCCACCAAAACAGATAGCAGGAATACATATGGACGCTGCATAATGAAATGGTGAGATGCCAGGTCCTGTGCAAATACATTGACTCCAGCGGAACCAGGCGTCGGATAAGGCGTAATATGAGGCAATGGTTTTCCACAACCATCCAACATGCCATTTGAATCTAGAGCCATCATATCACAGGTGTGACCACCCCCACCAAACTCCATCTGAACTACTTCCCAAAGTAAGTCTGTTAATCGGCTGTCCATCGCAGACAACCATTGCGATGGTTCATCTGCTGGATTTTCCGCAGTTGGAACATAGAAGAGATGCAGGGAAATGTTTAATGTTAAAGTAGTGAAAAATAACTGCTTAATGGCATGATTCAGCGAAGCACTTCTACCACCTTGGTTATTCCAACAATAAATAACAGCCTGGTTATCAATCAAAACATCGACCCATGCATTTGAAAGAAGAGCACAACAGGACTGCAACACTCGCTCAATCGCAACAGTTTCTTTTGTAGCAATATCCCAATACAACTCATCCCCAACCCAATAATCAGACACGTCCTGGACAACAGGTGACTGGACAGAACCACCCCATCCAGTGGCCGAAGCATCAGTTGCCAGTAACACGCGAAATTGTCGTTTGTTATCATGCCATGGCAGCGGGTCATCTCAGTGGGTTTCCAAGAATAGCCAATGCACGATCTCTGTCTTGAAAAGGCCGGACACAGGAATAGGACGAAGGGTACACAAACCCCACAAGATTATACCATTCATTTCGTGAGTAAACAACTTTGCTGCCGGAACGGCCAGAGATTTCCCCACTAGGCGCTGGAGCGTTGTAACTGTTACCGTGGGGGCGTCCAAAACATCGCGAACAAGTTGAAGCAAGCGAGCTTTCTTTTTCGTATTTTCGTTTTTTTTGTTGTTGTTTTTAAAGACTCTTATGCAGCATCCCTTCAAATCAAAGACAAGAAGACAACAGACAAAAATAAATGAATCTGCCTTAATAAATACAACATGTCAAGCTATATTGAAAATAGCTAATCAACGTCAATCGAGGCGGAAGTAAGTCGCTAAACAGTTCTTCTTCAGAGCGAAGAAAACACGCGAAAACTATGATACACACACTTAACTATTGAACACTTATTAAGCCAGGCATATAACTACAAATTACGGCTCAAAGACACACACACTATAATTAAGTCTTATTTGGTTCAGATGGTTTCCACAGAGTCCCAGCATTGTACACAGGTCGCCGGGCAGCCAAGTCGTTCCTGTGCTGCATACACTGAGCCTGAAAATGTCCTGGCTGCCGACAGTAATAACAACGAGGAACAATTTGACGGCCTCGACCAGCATAACGAACATGCGAAGTAGAACCTTCTCTATCAACAACTTGTTCCCGCTTCACTTTACTCACTATATCAAAAACCTTCTCATGGTTCTTTTTCATGAGACGCAATAGAAGACTGCAAAATTACGATGACGGGAGATCAATCTTTGTGCGAATGGTCGGAAACGCCACACAATAAAAATTGTCCTTCTCATGATGTTTGTAATGAGCGGTATTGTGCAAAGTCTCCATCATAGCCAACACGTCGAACTTGCTGAAATCCGACAACGGTCTCGAAGAGTAGTCTAACAATCTCTGGACCAGATGTTCAACTGAGGCTGTAGTCATTGCCTCTACATATGATTGAAGGCGCTTCAACTCTTGCTTCATCGTCTACCGGTAACAGAAAATCAAAACATAACTGCCCTAGATGAAAAACAAGAGCCAGTAAGTCAATAATATTCCGAGGCATGTGCTAAAAACAATATAAGGCGAACTCTCGCCCACACATCTTAACCAACTTCAGAGCAATCATGCAGTGATAATTAACCATTAACATCTAATAAGCAATATATGTATTTTGAGGTTTCGGCAAAGTAATGAGAACATTAGAATAATTTTCTGTGGATAAATCAAAAGGAGCATATGACACGAAGTATCCCCAAGAGGTCACCAATCCAAGTACTAACTCCACCTGACTTGTTTTTATGTATGGATATTTTTGGTGAAAGTTGAACAAAAACACTCCTTTTGGGCAAATTGATGAGAACCATGGAATAAATTTCTATGAGTAAATCAAAAGCAACTTACGACATGAAATATTCCTAAAAGTTTACCCATCAAGTACTAACTTTGCCTGACTTGTTTTAACTTCAGTGATCGGATGAGAACCTGTGCTTTCCAAGTGGTATGGACATAGACATCTTGTTTGAGAAAACCAGAAATTTTGATTTCTGGATATTTCTGGTGAAAGTTGAACAAAAATATTCCTTTTGGGCAAATTGATGAGAACATTGGATAATTTTGTATAAATAAATCAAAAGGAGCCCGGGACACGAAGTATTCCTAAGAGGTCACCCATCCAAGTACTAACTTCTCCTGACATGTTTTAATGTATGGATATTTTTGGTGAAAGTTTAACAAAAATATTCCTTTTGGGCAAATTGATGGGAACATTGGAATAATTTTCTTTAAATAAATCAAAAGGAGCCCACGACACGAAGTATTCCCAAAAGGTCACCCAGCAAAGTACTAACTTCGCCTGGCTTGTTTTTAACTTCGGTGATCCGACGAGAACTGGTGCTTTCCAAGTGGTATGGACGTAGACATCTGGTGTGAGAAAACAAGAGCTTTTTATCTATGAATATTTTTGGGGAAAGTGAAACAAAAATATTTCTCTTGGGCAAATTGATAAGAACATTGGATAATTTTCTATGAATAAATCAAAAGGAGCCTACAACACAAAGTATTCCCAAGAGGTCACCCATCCAAGTACTAACTTCTCCTGACTTGTTTTAATGTATGGATATTTTTGGTGAAAGTTGAACAAAAATATTCCTTTTGGGCAAATTGATGAGAACATTGCAATAATTTTCCTTAAATAAATCAAAAGGAGCCTACAACACAAAGTATTCCCAAGAGGTCACCCATCCAAGTACTAACTTCTCCAGACTTGTTTTTAACCTCGGTGATCCGACGAGAACTGGTGCTTTACAAGTGGTATGGACATAGACATATTTTGTGAGAAAACTACAGCTTTTGATCTATGAATATTTTTGGGGAAAGTTAAACAAAAATATTCCTTTTGGACAAATTAATGAGAACATTAGAATCATTTTTTGTGCATAAGTCAAAAGGAGCATATGACACAAAGTATTCCCAAGGGGTCACCCATCCAAGTACTAACTCCGCCTGACTTGTTTTAATCTATGAATATTTTTGGGGAAAGTTGAACAAAAACATTCCTTTTAGGCGAATTGATGAGAACATTGGAACAATTTTCTATGAATAAATCAAAAGGAGCCTACTACACAAGGTATTCCCAAAGGGTCACCCACCCAAGTACTAACTTCGCCTTGTCAGACGAGAACCGATGCTTTCCAAGTGGTATGGACGTAGACATCTTGTGTGAGAAAACAAGAGCTTTTGATCTATGAATATTTTTGGAAAAGTTAAACAAAAATATTCCTTTTGCACAAATTGATGAGAACATTAGAATAATTTTCTATGAAAAGATCAAAAGGAGCCTACAACACAAAGTATTCCCAAGAGGTCACCCATCCGAGTACTAACTCCGCTTGACTTGTTTTAATCTATGAATATTTTTGGGGAAAGTTACACAAAATTATTCCTTTTGGGCGAATTGATGAGAACATTGGAATATTTTTCTATGAATAAATCAAAAGGAGCCTACGACACGAAAAATTCCCAAAAGGTCACCCATCCAAGTACTAACTTCGCCTGGCTTGTTTTAACTTCGGTGATCAGACGAGAACCGGTGCTTTCCAAGTGGTATGGACGTAGACATCTTGTGTGAGAAAACAAGAACTTTGGATCTATGAATATTTTTGGGGAAAGTTAAACAAAAATATTCCTTTTGGGGAAATTAATGAGAACATTGGAATCATTTTCTGTGAATAAATCAAAAGGAGCATATAACACGAAGTATTCCCAAGAGGTCACCCATCCAAGTAGTAACTCCACCTGACTTGTTTTAATCTAAGGATATTTTTGGTGAAAATTGAACAAAAATACTCCTTTTGGGCAAATTGATGAGAACATTGGAATTATTTTCTATGAGTAAATCAAAGGAGCCTACAACACAAAGTATTCCCAAGAGGTCACCCATCCAAGTACTAACTTCTCCTGACTTGTTTTAATGTATGAATATTTTTGGTGAAAGTTGAACAAAAATATTCCTTTTGGGCAAATTGATGAGAACATTGGAATAATTTTCTTTAAATAAATCAAAAGGAGCCCACGACACGAAGTATTCCCAAAAGGTCACCCAGCAAAGTACTAACTTCGCCTGGCTTGTTTTTAACTTCGGTCATCCGACAAGAACTGGTGCTTTCCAAGTGGTATGGACATAGACATATTTTGTGAGAAAACTAGAGTTTTTGATCTATGAATATTTTTGGGGAAAGTTAAACAAAAATATTCCTTTTGTGCAAATTGATGAGAACATTGGATAATTTTCTATGAATAAATCAAAAGGAGCCTACAACATAAAGTATTCCCAAGAGGTCACCCATCCAAGTACTAACTTCTCCAGACTTGTTTTTAACCTTGGTGATCCGACGAGAACTGGTGCTTTACAAGTGGTATGGACATAGACATATTTTGTGAGAAAACTACAGCTTTTGATCTATGAATATTTTTGGGGAAAGTTAAACAAAAATATTCCTTTTGGACAAATTAATGAGAACATTAGAATCATTTTTTGTGCATAAGTCAAAAGGAGCATATGACACAAAGTATTCCCAAGGGGTCACCCACATCAGTACTAACTTCGCCTGACTTGTTTTAACTTTCGTGATAAGACAAGAACCGGTGCTTTCCAAGTGGTATGGATGTAGACATCTTGTTGGAGAAAGATCTATGAATATTTTTAAGGAAAGTTTAACAAAAATATTTCTTTTGGGCAAATTAATGAGAACATTAGAATAATTTTCTGTGGATAAATCAAAAGGAGCATATGACACGAAGTATTCCCAAGAGGTCGCCCATCCAAGTACTACTCTGCCTGACTGGTTTTAATCTTTGAATATTTGTGGGGAAAGTTGAAAAAAAATATTCCTTTGGGGCAAATTGATGAGAACATTGGACTAATTTTCTATGAATAAATCAAAAGGAGCCCACAAAACGAAGTATTTCCAAAAGGTCATTCACCTAAGTACTAACTTCGCCTGGCTTGTTTTAACCTTGGTGATCAGACGAGAACCGCTGCTGTCCAAGTGGTATGGACGTAGACATCTTATGTGAGAAAATAAGAACTTTTGACCTATGAATATTTTTGGGGAAAGTTAAACAAAAATATTCCTTTTGGGCAAATTAATGAGAACATTAGAATAATTTTCTGTGGATAAATCAAAAGGAACCTATGACACGAAGTATTCCCAAGAGGGCACCCATCCAAGTACTAACTTCGCCTGACTTGTTATAAATTTGGTGATCAGACAAGAACCTGTGCTTTCCAAGTGGTACGGACATAGACATCTTGTTTGAGAAAACAAGAACTTTTGATCTATGAATATTTTTGGGGAAACTTAAACAAAAATATTCCTTTTCGGCAAATTAATGAGAACATTAGAATAATTTTCTGTGGATAAATCAAAAGGAGCATATGACACGAAGTATCCCCAAGAGGTCACCAATCCAAGTACTAACTCCACACCTGACTTTGTTAAACATTTTATTATATCAGATCTATCCCCCTTATTCAATTACAAAGCTCTTATATAGGTACATAATATAAATTAACATAAATATAATTACCATAACTAATCACTACTACCAACACCTTCCTCTTTCTAAAAAAAAACTAAATACACAATCCAAATGTTTTTTTTTCTACATTTAAAATAAATATGAGTGTTAAATTTTCAAAGAGCTAAATTGTTATTGTACTAAAACTTGAATTGACTTAGGCTAACCTACATATTAACTATATAGTCATTAAACCTTTCCGGCATTCTTCTGTTTCTTCTCGAACGACGAAGGTGAACTTCTGGTTCTTCCCTGGACTCAACAACAGGTGACCTCATGGTTGCCTCTTCTTGTACAGTTGGAACTTTAGAGTCCTTTGATTGTTCAACATGCAACTCGTCATCCAACGTCACTTCATATTGTGTCTTGATTATTGGGTTCCATGGTTGCTCTTCTGATCTGTCTGTGGTTTCGTCGAACAAGACCCCTCTGGGTTTTCACAATAAACGATCGAGGGACCGGGTTTGAAATCACTTCACCGAACATCCAAGGTTTATGCTTGTTTGCTGGATTAGGCTTGACAAAAACTTTTTCTCCTGGTGTGAATTCCTTTAGTGGCCCTGACACTTTCTGATCGTAGTATGACTTGGACAAAACTTGTCTTCTTGCTATATCACCCAGAACCACTTTATGGTGCACCTGTTTTGGCTGTAGCTCTTTAGATAATACTGGAATAATGTCACGCAACTTCCTTGACATAAATCTTTCCGCTGGAGAAAACGTATAATTCTGCTGTGGGGTATTCCTATATGCCAGTAGTGCCAAATAGGGATCTTCATAACGAGATTTTTTTAAAATGTTCTTTGCCACCTTTACAGCTGCTTCTGCTTTTCCATTTCCTTGACTATGGTAGGGTGACGACTTAACCATTCTAAACCCATATTCCTTGGCAAATTGAGTATACTCGTGGCTGTCAAACTGCGGTCCGTTATCACTCACACACTCCTGTAGGATACGAAATCTTGCAAAGTTCTTTTTCATAGCTCTAATCACTGTTCTTGTATACGTATTCGTTAACGAGTTCAACTCAAAGAAATCACTGTAATGATCAATCGTGACAAGATATAATTCTTTCCATCAAGATGAAAAAGATCAACACTGACCTTTTGCCATGGTAGTACAGGAATCTCATGTGACTTCATAGGCTCTGCAGGTCTCTCAGCCAAATACTGGGCGCACATGCCACATGCTTGGCATGTATCCCGAATGGCTACTTGCATTCCTGGCCAAAACATAGCCTCTCTTGCTCTTCGAATACTGCTCTCCGGCCTTGGTGTGCTCGATGGATCTTTTTTAGCATTTCAGGTCTTAACGAAGTTGGAATGATCACTTGTTGTGACTTGACTAGAACTCTGTCATAGGTTGATATTTTATCTCTGAAACACCAATATGGCTTAAGTTCCCCAGGAACTGCTGAAATATCTGGAGGCCCCCCGTCTTCACCATCTGGCACAGGGCTTTTAATGTAGGATCTTTCATGGTCTCTTGTTGCACTCTCTGAAACGTATCCGATGTCAATGCTGTAGGTTTCCACTTCATTTCTGCTATCTCAATTCGGAAAACATCCCATTCTTGAGTCCTAGCCTCTGTAGGTTTTGATAATGATGCTCTGGACAAAGTGTCAGCTAAGTACATTTCCTTGCCTTTCTTGTACTGAACTGTAAAATTGTATTGCTGTAACTTTAACATCATCCTTTGTAGTCGTCGAGGCGCTTTGCACAGAGGTTTCTTGAATATTGTCTCTAACGGTTGATGATCTGTGTGGATGACAATGTTGTTCTTTCCAAAAAGGTACTGGTGCCACTTGTTCATGTACGTTACTATTGCCAAACACTCTTTTTCAATTTGGGCGTAGTTTCTCTCTGTAGAATTTAATGTGTGTGATGTGAAACATACAGGCTTTTCTTCTTGTAATAACGCTCCTCCGATTGCGTGTTCCGAGGCGTCGACTTGCAAAATAACTGGCTTCTTCACATCATAATATTGTAAAGTAGATTGAGCAGCGATGAGTTCCTTAGCTGTTTAAAAAGCCTTCTCTTGCATATTAGACCAAATGAACTCCGTATCTTGCTTTGTTAGTTCTCTAAGTGGAAGGACCATTCCACTCAGTTTCGGCGTAAATTTTGATAGATACTGGCACATGCCTAAGAAACACTGTACCCCCACTTTATTGGTTGGTTTTGGCATCTCTCTGACAGCTGTAACTTTAGATGGATCCGGAGATACCCCCGTGTCTGTGAGTTTGTGCCCCATGAACGTAACTAACTTGGATTTAAACTGGATCTTCTTCTTGGACAACCGCAAACCCAATCTACAGCATTTGTCTAACAACGCAATCAAATTTTTATCATGATCTTTCTCGGCTTCTTCTTTGTTGTCTCCGCACCCAAATATGCATATATTATCTGCAATGTTGATCACACCTTTAGGACCCTCTAAGAACTCGTGTTGTCTTCGTTGTTATTCCTCTGGTCCTGAAGAAATACCAAATGGCATACGTGTGTACCGATACAAACCGTTTGGACCTTGAAATGTAGTAAGGAATGAAGATGACTCTTCTAACTCAATTGTATGAAAAGCTTCAGATACATCAACTATTGTGAAAATCTTGGCCTTCGTCAACAGCGGAAGTTTTTCTTCTATAGTTGGTATTGTATAAACAGGTCTCTTGATCGCTTTGTTGATGGTCTGGCTTGGATCAATACAAATTCTGATCTTTCCATCTGGTTTTTCTTTGACAAGCATGTTGGAAAGCCAATCTGTCGGCTTGGACACAGGTATTATCGTACCTTCATCACACAGCCTTCGGAGCTCTTCATTAACTTTATTCAGTTTCGCAAGTGGAACACATCGCGTGGGGGCGTGTCTAGGTTGGACTGTCGGATCTACCTCGATATGCAACGGTTCTCCTAGTGATTTGCCTCTCCCTCTCTTGAACACGTTTTCATAACGCCGTAAGACAGCTTCTTTCGTAAGAAAACCCAGAGGAATAAATCAAAAGGAGCCTACGACACAAAGTATTCCCAAGAGGTCACATATTCAAGTACTAACTTCGCCTGAGTATTTTACTCCGGTGAGCAGATAAGAACCTGTGCTGTCTGAGTTGTATGGACATAGACATTTTGTTTGGGAAAAAAAGAACTTTTTATCTATGAATAGTTTTGAGGAAAGTTAAACAAAAATATTCCTTTCGGGCAAATTAATAAGAACATTGGAATAATTTTCTATCAATAAATCAAAAAGAGCCTATGACACGAAGTATTACTAAAAGGTCACCCACCCAAGTACTGACTTCACCTGACTTGTCTTAACTTTGGTGATCAGACGAAAACCGGTGTTTTCCAAGTGGTATGAACATAGACATCTTGTTTGAGACAACAAGAACTTTTGATATATGAATATTTTTGGGGAAAGTTGAACAAACAATATTCTTTTTGGGAAAATTAATGAGAACATTATAAGGACCATATGACACGAAGTATCCCCAAGAGGTCACCAATTTAAGTACTAACTCCACCTGACTTGTTTTTATGTATGGATATTTTTGGTGAAAGTTGAACAAAAATACTCATTTTGGGCAAATTGATGAGAACCATGGAATAAATTTCTATGAGTAAATCAAAAGCAACCTACGACATGAAATATTCCCAAAAGGTCACCCACCCAAGTACTGACTTCACCTGACTTGTCTTAACTTTGGTGATCAGACGAAAGCCGGTGTTTTCCAAGTGGTATGAACATAGACATCTTGTTTGAGACAACAAGAACTTTTGATCTATGAATATTTTTGGGGAAAGTTAAACAAAAATATTCCTTTTGGGCAAATTAATGAGAACATTAGAATAATTTTCTGTGGATAAATCAAAAAGAGCATATGACACGAAGTATCCACAAGAGGTCACCAATCCAAGTACTAACTCCACCTGACTTGTTTTTATGTATGGATATTTTTGGTGAAAGTTGAACAAAAATACTCCTTTTGGGCAAATTGATGAAAACCATGGAATAAATTTCTATGAGTAAATCAAAAGCAACCTACGACATGAAATTCCCAAAGGTTACCTATCCAAGTACTAACTTTGCCTGACTTGTTTTAACTTCAGTGATCGGATGAGAACCTGTGCTTTCCAAGTGGTATGGACGTAGACATCTTGTTTGAGAAAACCAGAAATTTTGATTTATGGATATTTTTGGTGAAAGTTGAACAAAATATCCTTTTGTGCAAATTGATGAGAACTTGGATAATTTGTATTAGATAAATAAAAAAGGAGCCTAGGACACTAAGTATTCCCAAAAGGTCACCCACCCAAGTACTAACTTCGCCTGACTTGTTTTAACTTTGGTGATCAGATGAGAACCTGTTCTTTCCAAGTGCTATGGACATAGACTTCTTGTTTGAGAAAACAAGAACTTTTGATCTATGGATATTTTTGGGGAAAGT
The DNA here is from genome assembly GCF_004324835.1 of Dendronephthya gigantea. Lineage (NCBI taxonomy): Eukaryota > Metazoa > Cnidaria > Anthozoa > Malacalcyonacea > Nephtheidae > Dendronephthya > Dendronephthya gigantea. Next base: position 824,868 of record NW_021163050.1, read on the forward strand.
TAAACAAAAATATTCCTTTTGGGAATATAATGGGAACATTGGAATAATTTTCTATAAATGAATCAAAAGGAGCATATGACACGAAGTATCCCCAAGAGGTCACCAATCCAAGTACTAACTCCACCTGACTTGTTTTTATGTATGGATATTTTTGGTGAAAGTTGAACAAAAATACTCCTTTTGGGCAAATTGATGAAAACCATGGAATAAATTTCTATGAGTAAATCAAAAGCAACCTACGACATGAAATATTCCCAAAAGGTTACCTATCCAAGTACTAACTTTGCCTGACTTGTTTTAACTTCAGTGATCGGATGAGAACCTGTGCTTTCCAAGTGGTATGGACGTAGACATCTTGTTTGAGAAAACCAGAAATTTTGATTTATGGATATTTTTGGTGAAAGTTGAACAAAAATATTCCTTTTGGGCAAATTTATGAGAACATTGGATAATTTTGTATAGATAAATAAAAAGGAGCCTAGGACACGAAGTATTCCCAAAAGGTCACCCACCCAAGTACTAACTTCGCCTGACTTGTTTTAACTTTGGTGATCAGATGAGAACCTGTTCTTTCCAAGTGCTATGGACATAGACTTCTTGTTTGAGAAAACAAGAACTTTTGATCTATGGATATTTTTGGGGAAAGTTAAACAAAAATATTCCTTTTGGGAAATTAATGGGAACATTGGAATAATTTTCTATAAATAAATCAAAAGGAGCATATGACACGAAGTATCCCCAAGAGGTCACCAATCCAAGTACTAACTCCACCTGACTTGTTTTTATGTATGGATATTTTTGGTGTAAGTTAAACAAAAATACTCCTTTTTGGCAAATTGATGAGAACCATGGAATAAATTTCTATGAGAAAATCAAAAGCAATCTATGACATGAAATATTCCCAAGAGGTTACCCATCCAAGTACTAACTTTGCCTGACTTGTTTTAACTTCAGTGATCGGATGAGAACCTGTGCTTTCCAAGTGGTATGGACATAGACATCTTGTTTGAGAAAACCAGAAATTTTGATTTATGGATATTTTTGGTGAAAGTTGAACAAAAATATTCCTTTTGGGCAAATTTATGAGAACATTGGATAATTTTGTATAGATAAATAAAAAGGAGCCTAGGACACGAAGTATTCCCAAAAGGTCACCCACCCAAGTACTAACTTCGCCTGACTTGTTTTAACTTTGGTGATCAGATGAGAACCTGTGCTTTCCAAGTGGTATTGCACGTAGACTTCTTGTTTGAGAAAACAAGAACTTTTGATCTATGGATATTTTTGGGAAAAGTTAAACAAAAATATTCCTTTTGGGAAATTAATGGAAACATTGGAATAATTTTCTATGAATAAATCAAAAGGAGCATATGACACGAAGTATTCCCAAGAGGTCACCCATCGAAGTACTAACTTCGCCTGACTTTTTTTAACTTCAGTGATCGGATGAGAACCTGTGCTTTCCAAGTGGTATGGACATAGACATCTTGTTTGAGAAAACCAGAAATTTTGATTTTTGGATATTTTTGGTGAAAGTTGAACAAAAATATTCCTTTTGGGCAAATTGATGAGAACATTGGATAATTTTGTATAGATAAATAAAAAGGAGCCTAGGACACGAAGTATTCCTAAAAGGTCACCCACCCAAGTACTAACTTCGCCTGACTTGTTTTAACTTCAGTGATCGGATGAGAACCTGTGCTTTCCAAGTGGTATAGACATAGACATCTGGTTTGAGAAAACCAGAAATTTTTATTTATGGACATTTTTGGTGAAAGTTGAACAAAAATATTCCTTTTGGGCAAATTGGTGAGAACATTGTATAATTTTGTATAGATACATCAAAAGGGGCCTACAACACGAAGTATTCCCAAGAGGTCACCCATCCAAGTACTAACTTTGCCTGACTTGTTTTAAATTTGGTGATCAGACAAGAACCAGTGCTTTCCAAGTGGTATGGACGTGACATCTTGTTTGAGAAAACAAGAACTTTTGATCTATGAATATTTTTGGGGAAAGTTAAACAAAAATATTTGTTTTGGGCAAATTAATGAGAACATTAGAATAATTTTCTGTGGATAAATCAAAAGGAGCCTACGACACGAAGTATTCCCAAACGGTCACCCACCCAAGTACTAACTTCACCTGGCTTGTTTTAACTTCCGTGATCAGACAAGATCCGGTGCTATCCAAGTGGTATGGACGTAGACATCTTGTGTGAAAAAACAAGAGATTTTCATCTATGAATATTTTTAGGGAAAGTTAAACAAAAGTATTCCTTTTGGGCAAATTAATGAGAACCGTAGAATAATTTTCTGTGATAAAATTAAAAGCAGCCTATGACACGAAGTATTCCCAAGAGGTCACCCATTCAAGTACTAAACTTCTCCTGACGTGTTTTAATCTATGGATATTTTTGGTGAAAGTTGAACAAAAATATTCCTTTTTAGCAAATTGATGGGAACATTGGAATAATTTTCTTTAAATAAATCAAAAGGAGCCCACGACACGAAGTATTCCCAAAAGGTCACCCAGCAAAGTACTAACTTCGCCTGGCTTGTTTTTAACTTCGGTCATCCGACAAGAACTGGTGCTTTCCAAGTGGTATAGACATAGACATATTTTGTGAGAAAACTAGAGTTTTTGATCTATGAATATTTTTGGGGAAAGTTAAACAAAAATATTCCTTTTGTGCAAATTGATGAGAACATTGGATAATTTTCTATGAATAAATCAAAAGGAGCCTACAACACAAAGTATTCCCAAGAGGTCACCCATCCAAGTACTAACTTCTCCAGACTTGTTTTTAACCTCGGTGATCCGACGAGAACTGGTGCTTTACAAGTGGTATGGACATAGACATATTTTGTGAGAAAACTACAGCTTTTGATCTATGAATATTTTTGGGGAAAGTTAAACAAAAATATTCCTTTTGGACAAATGAATGAGAACATTAGAATCATTTTTTGTGCATAAGTCAAAAGGAGCATATGACACAAAGTATTCCCAAGGGGTCACCCATCCAAGTACTAACTCCGCCTGACTTGTTTTAATCTATGAATATTTTTGGGGAAAGTTGAACAAAAACATTCCTTTTAGGCGAATTGATGAGAACATTGGAACAATTTTCTATGAATAAATCAAAAGGAGCCTACTACACAAGGTATTCCCAAAGGGTCACCCACCCAAGTACTAACTTCGCCTGTCAGACGAGAACCGGTGCTTTCCAAGTGGTATGGACGTAGTCTTGTGTGAGAAACAAGAGCTTTTGATCTATGAATATTTTTGGAAAAGTTAAACAAAAATATTCCTTTTGATGAGAACATTAGAATAATTTTCTATGAAAAGATCAAAAGGAGCCTACAACACAAAGTATTCCCAAGAGGTCACCCATCCGAGTACTAACTCCGCTTGACTTGTTTTAATCTATGAATATTTTTGGGGAAAGTTACAAAATTTTCCTTTTGGGCGAATTGATGAGAACATTGGAATATTTTTCTATGAATAAATCAAAAGGAGCCTACGACACGAAAAATTCCCAAAAGGTCACCCATCCAAGTACTAACTTCGCCTGGCTTGTTTTAACTTCGGTGATCAGACGAGAACCGGTGCTTTCCAAGTGGTATGGACGTAGACATCTTGTGTGAGAAAACAAGAACTTTGGATCTATGAATATTTTTGGGGAAAGTTAAACAAAAATACTCCTTTTGGGGAAATTAATGAGAACATTGGAATCATTTTCTGTGAATAAATCAAAAGGAGCATATAACACGAAGTATTCCCAAGAGGTCACCCATCCAAGTAGTAACTCCACCTGACTTGTTTTAATCTAAGGATATTTTTGGTGAAAATTGAACAAAAATACTCCTTTTGGGCAAATTGATGAGAACATTGGAATTATTTTCTATGAGTAAATCAAAGGAGCCAACAACACAAAGTATTCCCAAGAGGTCACCCATCCAAGTACTAACTTCTCCTGACTTGTTTTAATGTATGAATATTTTTGGTGAAAGTTGAACAAAAATATTCCTTTTAGGCAAATTGATGAGAACATTGGAATAATTTTCTTTAAATAAATCAAAAGGAGCCCACGACACGAAGTATTCCCAAAAGGTCACCCAGCAAAGTACTAACTTCGCCTGGCTTGTTTTTAACTTCGGTCATCCGACAAGAACTGGTGCTTTCCAAGTGGTATGGACATAGACATATTTTGTGAGAAAACTAGAGTTTTTGATCTATGAATATTTTTGGGGAAAGTTAAACAAAAATATTCCTTTTGTGCAAATTGATGAGAACATTGGATAATTTTCTATGAATAAATCAAAAGGAGCCTACAACACAAAGTATTCCCAAGAGGTCACCCATCCAAGTACTAAACTTCTCCTGACGTGTTTTAATCTATGGATATTTTTGGTGAAAGTTGAACAAAAATATTCCTTTTTAGCAAATTGATGGGAACATTGGAATAATTTTCTTTAAATAAATCAAAAGGAGCCCACGACACGAAGTATTCTTAAAAGGTCACCCAGCAAAGTACTAACTTTGCCTGGCTTGTTTTTAACTTCGGTGATCTGACGAGAACTGGTGCTTTCCAAGTGGTATGGACGTAGACATCTAGTGTGAGAAAAAAAGAGCTTTTTATCTATGAATATTTTTGGGGAAAGTTGAACAAAAATAATTCCTTTTGGGCAAATTAATGAGAACATTGGAATAATTTTCTTTAAATAAATCAAAAGGAGCCCACGACACGAAGTATTCCCAAGAGGTCACCCAGCAAAGTACTAACTTCGCCTGGCTTGTTTTTAACTTCGGTGATCAGACGAGAATCGGTGCTTTCCAAGTGGTATGGACACAGACATCTTGTTTCAGAAAACAAGAGCTTTCCATCTATGGATATTTTTGGTGAAAGTTGAAAAAAAATATTCCTTTTGGGAAATTGACGAGAACCGTGGAATATTTTTCTATGAGTAAATCAAAAGCAACCTACGACACGAAGTATTCCCAAGAGGTCGCCAATCCAAGTTGTAACTTCACCTTACTTGTTTTAACCTCAGTGATCAGACGAGTACCTGTGCTTTCCAAGTCGTATGGACATAGATTTCTTGTTTGAGAAAACCAGAACTTTTCATGTATGCATATTTTTGGTGAAAGTTTAACAAAAATATTCCTTTTGGGCAAATTTATGAGAACTTTGGAATATATTTCTATGAATAAATCAAAAGGAGCCTACGACACAAAGTATATCCCTGTTGGGCAAATTGATGAGAACATTGGAATAATTTTCTATGAATAAATCAAAAGGAGCCTACAACACAAAGTATTCCCAAGAGGTTAGCCATCGAAGTACTAACTTCGCCTGACTTGTTTTAACTTCATTGAGCAAATGAGAACCTGTGCTCTCCAAATGGTATGGACGTAGACATCTTGTTTAAGAAAACAAGAACTTTGGATTTATGAATATTTTTGGGGAAAGTTAAACAAAAATATTCCTTTTAGGGAAGTTAATGAGAACATTAGAATAATTTTCTGTGGATAAATCAAAACAACCATATGATACGAAGTATTCCAAAGAGGTCACCCATCCATGTAGTAACTCCGCCTGACTTGTTTTAATCTATGAATATTTGTGGGGAAAGTTAAACAAAAGTATTCTTTTTTGGCAAATTGATGAGAAGATTGGAAAAATTTTCTATGAATAAATCAAAAGGAGCCTACCAACACAAAGAATTCCCAAGAGGTCACCCATCCAAGTACTAACTTCGCCTGAGTTGTTTTTATTTCGGTGAGCAGATAAGAACCTGTGGTGCCAAGTTGTATGGACATTGACATTTTGTTTGAGAAAACAAGAACTTTTAATATATGAATATTTTTGAGGAAAGGAAACAAAAATATTCCTTTTGGACAAATTGATGAGAACTTTGGAATAATTTTGTATGAATAAATTAAAAGGAGCCTACAACACGAAGTATTCCCAATAGGTCACCCATCCAAGTACTAACTTCACCTGACTGTTTTAACTTTGGTAATCAGATGAAAACCTGTTTTTTCCAAGTGGTATGGACGTAGACATCTTGTTTGGGAAACAAGAACTTTTGATCTATGAATATTTTTAGGGAAAGTTAAACAAAACTATTCCTTTTGGGCAAATTAATGAGAACATTAGAATAATTTTCTGTGGATAAATCAAGAGGAGCATAAGACACGATGTATTCCCAAGAGGTCACCCATCCAAGTACTAACTTTGCCTGACTTGTTTTAATCTATGAATCTTTTTGGGGAAAGTTGAACAAAAATATTCCTTTTTGGCAAAGTGATGAGAACATTGGAATAATTTTTGACGAGAACCTGGGCTTTCCAAGTGGTATGCACATAGACATCTTGTTTAAGAAAACAAGAACTTTTGATCTATGAATATTTTTGGGGAAAGTTAAACAAAAATATTCCTTTTGGGCAAATTAATGAGAACATTAGAATAATTTTCTGTGGATAAATCAAAACGACCATATGACACGAAGTATTCCAAAGAGGTCACCCATCCAAGTACTAACTCCGCCTGACTTGTTTTAATCTATGAATATTTGTGGGGAAAGTTAAACAAAAATATTCTTTTTCGGCAAATTGATGAGAAGATTAGAAAAATTTTCTAGGAATAAATCAAAAGGAGCCTACAACACAAAGTTATTCCCAAGAGGCCACCCATCCAAGTACTAACTTCGCCTTGAGTTGTTTTTACTTCGCTGAGCAGATAAGAACCTGTGCTGCCGAGTTGTATGGGACATAGGACATTGTGTTTAGGAAAACAAGAGCTTTTGAACTATGAATATTTTTGGGGAAAGTTAAACAAAAATATTCCTTTTGGACAAATCAATGAGAACATTGGAATAATTTTCTATAAATAAATCAAAAGGAGTCTACTACACGAAGTATTCCCAAACGGTCACCCACCCAAGTACTAACTTCGCCTGACTTGTTTTAACTTTGGTGATCAGATTAGAACCGGTGCTTTCTAAGTGGTATGGAAAACAAGAGCTTTTCATCTAGAAATATTTTTTATGGAGAGTTAAACATATTCGTTTTGAGCAAATTGATCAGAACATTTGAATAACTTTCTATGAATAAATCAAAAGGAGCCTACGACACAAAGTATTCCGAAGAGGTCACCCATTCACGGACTAACTTCACATGACTTGTTTTAACGTCGGTGATCAGACCAGAACCGGTGCTTTCCAAGTGGTATGGATGTAGCCATCTTGTTTCAGAAAACAAGAGCTCTTAATCTATGAATATTTTTGCAGAAAGTAAAAAAAAATATTCTTCTTGGGGAATTAATGAGAACATTAAAATAATTTTCTGTGGATAAATCAAAAGAAGCATATGACATGAGGTATTCCCAAGAGGTCACCCACCCAAGTACTAACTTCACCTGACTAGTTTTAGCTACGATGATGAGGTGAGAACTCGTGCTTTCCAAGTGGTATGAACATAGACATCTTGTTTGATGTTACAATCAGTGCTTTCCAATCTATAAATATTTTAGCAGAAACTTTAAGAAAAATATTCTTCTTGGGCAAATGATTGAGAACATTGAAATAATTTTCTATGAATAAATCAAAAGGGGTCTACAACACAAAGTATTCCGAAGTGGTCACCCATCCATGTACTAACTTTGCCTGACTTGTTTTAACTTTGGTGATTAGACGAGAACCGGCTCTTTCCAAGGGGTATGGACGTTGACAACCTGTTTGAGAAAACAAAAGCTTTTGATCTATGAATATTTTTGGGGAAAGTTAATAAAAAAATAACAAATATTCCTTTTGGGCAAATTGATGAGAACATAAAAATAATTTTCTGTGGATAATCAAAACGAGCATATGACATGAAGTATTCCCAAGAGGTCACCTACCCAAAGTACTAACTTCACCTGACTAGTTTTAGCTTCCTGACGTCTTGTTTGTGAAAACAAGAGCTTTTGATCTATGAATATTTTTTCGGAAAGTTAAACAAAAATAACAAATATTCCTTTTGGGCAAATTGATAAGAAAATTGAAATAATTTTCTATCAATAAATCAAAAGGAGCCTACGAGACAAAGTATTCGAAAGAGGTCACCCATCCAAGTATTAACTTCGCCTGACTTGTTTAAACTTTGCTGATCCGATGAAAACTAGTGCTTTCCAAGTGGTATGGACGAAGAAGTCTTGTTTGAGAACACAAGAACTTCTTATCTATGCATATTTTTGGGGAAAGTAAAACAAAAATATTCCTCTTCGGTAAATTGATGACAACATTGGAATAATTTTCTGGGGATAAATCAAAAGGAGCCTACGACACGAAGTATTCCCAAGAGGTCACCCATCCAAGCACTAACTTTGCCAGGCTTGTTTTAACTTGCCTGACCAGATGAGAATCGGTGCTTTCCAAGTGGTATGGACGTAGAAAACCCATTTCAGAAAACAAGAACTTTTGATCTATGAATATTTTTAAGGAAAGTTAATCAAAAAATAAAAAATATTCTTTTTGGGAAAATTGACGAGAACTTTGGAATAATTTGCTATGAGTAACTCAAAAGGAGCCAACAACACAAAGTATCTAAAGTGGTCACCAATCCAAGTACTAACTTCGCCTGACTTGTTTTGACTCGGTGATCAGACAAGAACCTGTGCTTTCCAAGTGGTATGGACATAGACATGTCTTTGAGAAAACAAGAACTTTTGATGTATGAATATTTTAGGGGGAAAGTGAAATAAAATATTCCTTTTGGGCAAATTGATGAGAACATTGGAATAATTTTCTATGAATAAATCAAAGAGGCCTATGACACAAAGTATTTCCAAGAAGTCACCCATCCAAGTATTAACTTCACCTCACTTGTTTTAACTTCTGTGATCAGCCGAGAACCAGTGCTTTGAAAGTGGTATGGATGAAGACATCTTGGTGAAAGAGGATGGAACAACCCTGTTGCTCTAGAGAAATAAATCACGTTCTTCACCAGTTTCTTCATCACCTTTATTTTCAACATCTTAATCTCTTCCATCATCAGTTTATCCGACTCCTGCTCCAAATCCAACATCTTCTCCATCTTTTCTAATTCATCCATTGCATCAAATCTCCGCTTATTTGACGATAAAAAGAAAGGCCTATAATCCAGCTCCCTCGTCAGGTTCTTCACCAGTTTCACCAGCACAAGAACTTTTGATCTATAAATATTTTTTGGGAAAGTTAATAAAAAAATCACGAATATTCCTTTTGGGCAGATTTATGAGAACATTGGAATAATTTTCTATGAATAAATGAAAACGAGCCTGCAACAAGAAGTATTCCTAAGAGTCACCCATCGAAGTACTAACTTCGCCTGAGTTGTTTTAACTTCGGTGATAAAGACGAGAACCGGTGCTTTCCAAGTGTCACAATGGCGACTAGAGGGTTGAACAGACAGTTTGTTAAACCGATAGCTTATTGACCCTCTAGTGCCCAAGGGTTTCCCTGTGACGAGTAATATCATCTGGCGTTAGAGGGAATAAAATACTAAAGTGTCACATTGGCCACAAGAGGGTTGAATAGACAGTTTATTAAATAAACAGATAGCTTATTGACTCTCTAGTGCCCAAGGGTTTCCCTGTGATGAGTAAAATTGTCTGGCATTAGACGAAGTAAAATACTAAAATGTCACAATGGCCATTAGAGGGTTGAACAGACAGTTTGTTAAACAGATAGCTTATTGACCCTCTAGTGCCCAAGGGTTTCCCTGTGACGAGTAAAATCATCTGGCATTAGACGGACTAAAATACTAAAGTGTCACAATGGCCACTAGAGGGGTGAACAGACAGTTTGTTAAAAAAATAGCTTATTGACCCTCTAATGCCCAAGGGTTTCCCTTGCACGAGTAAATTCGTCTGGCGTTAGATGGAGTAAAATACTACAGTGTCACAATGGCCACTAGAGGGTTAAACAGACAGTTTGTTAAACAGATAGCTTATTGACCCTCTAGTGCTCAAGGGCTTCTCTGTGACGAGTAAAATCCTCTGGCTTTAGATGGAGTAAAATACTAAAGTGTCACAATGGATACTAGAGGGTTGAACAGACAGTTCTTTAAACAGATAGCTTATTGACCCTCTAGTGCCCAAGGGTTTCCCTGTGACAAGTAAAACCGTCTGACGTTAGACGGAGTAAAATACTAAAGTGTCACAATGGCCACTACAGGGTTGAACAGACAGTTCTTTAAACAGATAGCTTATTGACCCTATAGTTCCCAAGGGTTTCCCTGCGACGAGTAAAATCTTCTGGCGTTAGACAGAGTAAAATACTCTGGCGTTAGACGGAGTAAAATACTAAAGTGTCACAATAGCCACTAGAGGGTTGGACAGACAGTTTGTTAAACAGATATCTTATTGACCCTCTAGTGCCCAAGGGTCTCCCTGTGAGGAGTAAAATCGTCTGGCAATAGACAGAGTAAAATACTAAAGTGTCACAATGGCCACTAGAGGGTTGAACAGACAGTTCTTTAAACAGATAGCTTATTGACCCTTTAGTGTCCAAGGGTTTCCCTGTGACGAGTAAAACTGTCTGGCGTTAGACGGAGTAAAATACTAAAGTGTCACCATGGCCACTACAGGGTTGAACAGACAGTTTGTTAAACAGATAGCTTATTGACCCTCTAATGCCAAGGGTTTCCCTTGAATGAGTAAATTCGTCTGGCGTTAGATGGAGTAAAATACTAAAGTGTCACAATGGCCACTAGAGGGTTTGAACAGACAGTTTATTGAACTGATAGCTTATTGACCCTCTAGTGCCCAAGGGTTTCCCTGTGAAGATTAAATTCGTCTGGCGTTAGACAGAGTAAAATACTAAAGTGTCAAAATAGCCACAAGAGAGTTGAACAGACAGTTTGTTAAACAGATAGCTTATTGACCCTTTAGTGCCCAAGGGTTTCCCTGTCATGAGTAAAATCGTCTGGCGTTAGACTGAGTAAAATACTGAAGTGTCACAATGGCCACTAGAGGGTTGAACACACAGTTTATTTAACAGATAGCTTATTGACCCTTTATTGTTCCCAAGGGTTTCCCTGTGACTAGTAAAATCGTCTGGCGTTAGAGTAAAATACTCTGGCGTTAGACGGAGTAAAATACTAAAGTGTGACAATGGCCACTAGAGCGTTGAACAGACAGTTTATTAAATAAACAGATAGCTTATTGACCCTCTAGTGCCCAAGGGTTTCTTTTTGACGAGTAAAATCATCTGGCGTTAGACGGAGTGAAATACTAAAGTGTCACAATGGCCACTAGAGAGTTGAAAAGACAGTTTGTTAAACAGATAGCTTATTGACCCTCTAGTGCCAAAGGGTTTCCATCTGACGAGTAAAATCATCTGGCGTTAGACGGAGTAAAATACTGAAGTTTCACAATAGCCACTAGAGGGTTGAACAGACAGTTTGTTAACAGATAGCTTATTGACCCTATAGTGCCCAAGGGTTTCCCTGTGACGAGTAAAACCGTCTGGCGTTAGACGGAGTAAAATACTAAAGTGTCACAATGGCCACTACAGGGTTGAACAGACAGTTTGTTAAACAGATAGCTTATTGACCCTCTAGTGCCCAAGGGTTTCCCTGTGACGAGTAAAATCGTCTGACGTTAGACGGAGTAAAATACTAAAGTGTCACAATGGCCACTACAGGGTTGAACAGACAGTTTGTTAAACAGATAGCTTATTGACCCTCTAGTGCCCAAGGGTTTCCCTGTGACGAGTAAAATCGTCTGACGTTAGACAGAGTAAAATACTCAAGTGTCACAATGGCCACTAGAGGGTTGAACAGACAGTTCTTTAAACAGATAGCTTATTGACCCTTTATTGTTCCCAAGGGTTTTCCTTGTGACGAGTAAACCCGTCTGCCGTTAAGACAGAGTAAAATCGTCTCGTGTTAGACGGAGTAAAATACTAAAGTGTCACAATGGCAACTAGAGGGTTGAACAGACAGTTTGTTAAACAGATAGCTTATTGACCCTCTAATGCCCAAGGGTTTCCCTGTGACGAGTAAAATCATCTGGCGTTAGACGGACTAAAATACTAAAGTGTCACAATGGCCACTAAAGTGTTGAACAGACAGTTTGTTAAAAAGATAGCTTATTGACCCTATAGTGCCCAAGGGTTTCCCTGTGACGAGTAAAATCGTCTGGCGTTAGACTGAGTAAAATACTGAAGTGTCACAATGGCCACTAGAGGGTTGAACACACAGTTTATTTAACAGATAGCTTATTGACCCTCTATTGTTCCCAAGGGTTTCCCTGTGACTAGTAAAATCGTCTGGCGTTAGACAGAGTAAAATACTCTGGCGTTAGACAGAGTAAAATACTCTGGCGTTAGACGGAGTAAAATACTAAAGTGTGACAATGGCCACTAGAGCGTTGAACAGACAGTTTATTAAATAAATAGATAGCTTATTGACTCTCTAGTGCCCAAGGGTTTCTTTTTGACGAGTAAAATCATCTGGCGTTAGACGGAGTGAAATACTAAAGTGTCACAATGGCCACTAAAGAGTTGAAAAGACAGTTTGTTAAACAGATAGCTTATTGACCCTCTAGTGCCAAAGGGTTTCCATGTGATGAGTAAAATCATCTAGCCTGCAACGCAGACTATATATTGGGGTATATATAGTCTGCTAATCAGCGGAACAAAGCTTGTATGGTCACGTGGGTTTCCCGAGAAATTGTGGGACTCATTTTGATTGGTTAGCTTATAATTATGCAAAATAATCAAAATTTCAGAATATTTATTATTTTCACAAACAACATGGCGCCCTTGATCGAACCATCTTTGCTTGAAGAAGAGCACTTTTCGGAAGCTATTCGGATTGTATGCTGTTTTTTTCAAGTGGAAAGTCTTCATCAAGAGCAAGTCGAGGCACTCAAAGCCTTCTTACTCGGTAAGAATATCTTCTTTAGTGCTGGCACAGGCTACGGAAAGTCTCTAGTCTTCCAAGCGGTAATTCCTTTCCTCGCTGACCTTCTCGAAGAACAAGTCGTTGGAACTAGCATTGTCATCGTAATATGTCGGCCGCAATGTCGAGAGAATGCTTTCTTTTTACAAGATTTATATCTGACTTCTTTTCCAGCACAGAGGAACACAGCACGCACATCAACGCAGCCATTTTGTCACAAATAATTATGCAATTTGCGCGCAAATCATATACATAATCATAATTATAATAACGGAAATAATTCGAACATTCACGTGACCATACAAGCTTTGTGCCGCTGATTAGCAGACTATATATACCCCCAATATATAGTCTGCGTTGCAGGCTAAAAATCATCTGGCGTTAGACGGAGTAAAATACTGAAGTTTCACAATAGCCACTAGAGGGTTGAACAGACAGTTTGTTAACAGATAGCTTATTGACCCTATAGTGCCCAAGGGTTTCCCTGTGACGAGTAAAACCGTCTGGCGTTAGACGGAGTAAAATACTAAAGTGTCACAATGGCCACTACAGGGTTGAACAGACAGTTTGTTAAACAGATAACTTATTGACCCTCTAGTGCCCAAGGGTTTCCCTGTGACGAGTAAAATCGTCTGACGTTAGACGGAGTAAAATACTCAAGTGTCACAATGGCCACTAGAGGGTTGAACAGACAGTTCTTTAAACAGATAGCTTATTGACCCTCTATTGTTCCCAAGGGTTTTCCTTGTGACGAGTAAAACCGTCTGCCGTTAGACAGAGTAAAATCGTCTCGTGTTAGACGGAGTAAAATACTAAAGTGTCACAATGGCAACTAGAGGGTTGAACAGACAGTTTGTTAAACAGAGATAGCTTATTGACCCTCTAATGCCCAAGGGTTTCCCTGTGACGAGTAAAATCATCTGGCGTTAGACGGACTAAAATACTAAAGTGTCACAATGGCCACTAGAGGGTTGAACAGACAGTTTGTTAAAAAAATAGCTTATTGACCCTCTAATGCCCAAGGGTTTCCCTTGCACGAGTAAATTCGTCTGGCGTTAGATGGATTAAAATACTACAGTGTCACAATGGCCACTAGAGGGTTAAACAGACAGTTTGTTAAACAGATAGCTTATTGACCCTCTAGTGCTCAAGGGTTTCTCTGTGACGAGTAAAATCCTCTGGCATTAGATGGAGTAAAATACTAAAGTGTCACAATGGATACTAGAGGGTTGAACAGACAGTTCTTTAAACAGATAGCTTATTGACCCTCTAGTGCCCAAGGGTTTCCCTGTGACAAGTAAAACCATCTGGCGTTAGACGGAGTAAAATACTAAAGTGTGACAATGGCCACTACAGGGTTGAACAGACAGTTTGTTAAACAGATAGCTTATTGACCCTATTGTGCCCAAGGGTCTCCCTGTGACGAGTAAAATCTTCTGGCGTTAGACAGAGTAAAATACTCTGGCGTTAGACGGAGTAAAATACTAAAGTGTCACAATGGCCACTAGAAAATTGAACAGACAGTTTATTAAACAGATAGCTTATTGACCCTCTAGTGCCCAAGGGTTTCCCTGTGACGAGTAAAATCGTCTGGCGTAAGACGAAGGAAAATACTAAGACCAATGGCAACTATAAGTATGCCTATGTTGTCCTCTTACATCTGGTAAAATGCATATGTTTCCTCCCAGAGAAACAGGCTTACAGTGCAAAGGGGAATAGATTTTTTAATGGAATGGTAAGCAAGGAGGAAACATTCCCCTATATTTGAAAAAGGAGCAGCAAAATAGAGTACTGAAATCCATGTGGCGATCATTGGGACCAAATTTAGATGAAGTTAATGCAGAAAGGGTTGCTGGAACTTTAGAGGCAGTTGAGAGTATTTACCAGTCTATTAACAATGATTGTAATACAGGTATCAGAGGCCACAGGACTTCTTCAAAGGACAGAGAGGCTGTGGTCCAAATCACGGATGACCTTGTAAGTCAGTCTGCTTTTATCAAGACACATGGCCGAAAAGGACACCCTTCTTTTCCAGAGTTTAAAAAAAGCCTTTTTAACAACCTAGATTATCGTGACCTCCATAAATGGATAAAAGAACATGTGGAACTGTGGGGCACAATCTATGAAAAATAATTCGGCATTCAAAACATATTGTTAACGTTAATCTTTAATTACAACTTAGGCCTTACTGTACGAGTGCACCATATTTGGAATCCAGCCAGATTTGGGGAATATTTCGGCCGCATTTGAAAATTGATAAAATGTGTGTTATTTGTTCTTTTATGTCATTATTTCATTGCCATAGATAACATTACGACAACAAAATAGCAATTTTTTGGTTCATTTTTTCAATGATTGTTAATATGTTTGATTCAAGCTTGATTCTTAATTGATTCTATTTACATATTCTCTGGTGATTCAATTTAATTATCACTGTAATTACTGTCATCGTTGCTATCACTGTCATAAAATTGGCATTCATCAAAATTAAACCCAGTGTGGGTGTCAAGACAAGGCATAAGGCTAAACAACTCTAGTGTTGCCTCTAGGTCAGGTATGTCTAAAAATATCTCTTGTATGATCTCTAAAACGTGTACAGCATTTCTAACTGAAAATACAGGAAAATTAAAAAGAATATCGTCAATGGTAAATATGGATGAGCATTTGCTTACAACATCAGTTATCAATTAATTGTTTTGAATAGCCATGACTTGATGTGTGGTCAATTGAAAATCCCTGTTTGTTCATGTCCATGGCAATCTCTTCCAAAGCCTCGGAGAGATCTTGACGATCAATGTCAGATACATCCCTAGTTCTTGGTGATGATTCTTTGGAAACTGTGGCATGCTTTTTAAATGGCCAGACCTCTGCATTACACAAATCGCCATCACATTGGCAACTTTTAAAACAAAATGAGCAGCAGTCATGAGCAGGGGACAATGGTTTTATGTTTTTAACTAATGATTCATATGCAGCCACACGAAGACATCCTTCACTTCTTAAAAAATGCTTTACTTCTACTACACATGGTCCAATTTCCTGTCCATGGTAAAGGCATACCACATGTGACAATTGTCCATCTCGCCCAGCTTCTTGGTGGAAATCTAACAGTGATCTTGCTGCTCCCCATGTTACAATATACCGGATATCCGGGAAATTAACTCCCATACACAATGCAGTAGTCGCAATGACTATTCTTTTCAGGCCACCATCTTTTTCCTTCAGCTAACTGGTTATGCGCTCCTTATTCTGTTCCCAGGAATTTGAATGATAAATTCCCAAAAAACAGTTCTCAGGATCCTTAATTTGCTGGTCATATGCACTGGCACCAAGCTTGCAAAGTAGATAATTGGTTACCTTTGTGATTTCATTAATAGTGTTACAGAACACAAGAGTTTTTGGTGTCTTTTTACCATGCTGCTTTACCAAATCTATAAGCCATTGTAACTTCCCCAACTGGTCTTCCTTTTTAGTGCAAAGTTTGAGAAACTTTGCAGTATTGTGATGAGTGGCGAAAATTCAAACGAGTCAGTAAGTCAGTCAGACAGTCAGTCAGACAGTCAGTCATAGTGTAAACTTTATGGGGGGTGCTATGATATATGTTTGTTATGCTCTATTGTACTTATTCAGTCCTTTTCAGGTTATTTAATTAATTTCAGTTGTTTTATTTATGTAATCTTAATAAGGCTCACAAAAATCTTGAGGAATCTTTGTTGTTATTGTAAGTTTTATAACATTCGTTTCTCGTATTGTCGGTATTGCGTAAAGGAAAATAACTTCATTTACCCCCCGGAACACCCGATGCGTTCTTTCGAAACGCAAAAAATGCGTATTGTGTTCTAGTAAAGTCATAGATGATTCACGCAGTTGATATATTACGAAGGAGCGAGAAAGTGTTGTTTCCTAACATTTCACAGGTGCATTTTGAGTAAATCTTCGATAATCTACGGAATATTAAAAATTGTTCTATGCATCACAGGCATTCAATTTGATACCGATATTATTTTGACGATATATTCATTGTACAGAGCTACGAAGGAGCGAGACGTTTTCAAATTTTAATGCTATATTTAAAAAACATTTTGTGTAAGTTGAGTATTTTTGTATGTATTTACCGATGCATTAATACGAGTTTGTCGTTGAGTTAAGTGCCAAGAGTAAACAGTATATTTATTAAACAGAAAAATAGAATGGAGCAAGGCAGTGTTAATTTCAATTGTATAATATAAACACAATTCGGCTGTGAATTATGACAACTGAATCTGAGATTCTACGCGATACTGTTTATGGACATTTCAAATAAATACTATTAGAGGAAATTAGACGGCATATTCATTTTAAAGCGACTGTATATTGTGTTATATCACAGCCCCTGCTACGTGCATGCAGCATATGCATATGCTAATATGCATGTAGCATAAGCTGTGATATATGTTACATCTATATTTCAAATCAGGGTTGCTTTGTATTTCATTTATACGATCGATTTCTCGCATTGATGTATAGTAATAAATAGACCGCAAACACCGCCATTCGGTGGCTTGTCTACACATTACTATAGTCTATTATTACCAGCATTATGTTTAATCCATTTCTAGAAGCAAATCATACAATTTTGATATCATGGACTTGAAACATAACATATTCCATTATTTTATTTACTCATTATGATAAATATAGAAATGATTATAGGGTTCAGAGATTAACGTTGCAATAACAACCGCACGTGAACAACACGCTGCTAATATTCAATATGATTGGTTAGTGCATGAATGCCACACAGTCAACATTTATCCTCAACATAAAGTGAAACATTGCATCAGATCAGTAGTGCGTTAACAACAAAACGAAGTAGGTGTGTGAAATGGCGTTAACGAAGAAAATACGTTCTGGGATTAAAGAAAAACTCTTGACTCGTCAGAGCTCAGTATTTAAACTAGGAAGACGAGGAGATAACCAATATGTTATCGCCAATCGCTTGACTTGCCAGCGAGCCTCATGTAATCAAGGAAAAAGGCAAGGAGATAGCCCACGTGTTATCGCCAATCGCTTGACTTGCCAGCGAGCTTTATGCAATAGAAGAAAAAGGCAAGGAGGTAGCCAACGTGTTATCGCCAATCGCTTGACTTGCCAGCGAGCTTTATGCACTAGAAGAAAAAGGCAAGGAGGTAGCCAACGTGTTATCGCCAATCGCTTGACTTGCCAGCGAGCTTTATGAAATAGAAGAGAAAGGCAAGGAGGTAGCCAACGTGTTACCGCCACAGACCCCGTTCACGGGTCTAGCACAACGGTGCAAAATCGTGTTCAATGCAAAGAGAATTTATGTGAATCAAATGCTATAAATGTGAAACTATTGAAAGCTAAAGTGAAACTATTGAAATGTAAAATAATATTGAATACGTCATACAAAAACTCGAAAACAGGTCGTAATGAGAAATTTGACCTTGGGGATAAATCAAATGTCAATAAGCAGTTATTTTGAAACTTGTCCCAATTTTAATACAGATCCCAACAATCCCAACAAATGTAACAATACACACGCAATAGATGCAAATGTAGAATTATTACCCGTATCATCTACATCTTCAATCTCGTATAGTAATTTTAGTCGGTGTAGATCACGCAATAAATGTTTAAAACATGTCAAAAGACGAGATCGAGAGCCGTCTAGAATTCCCGTGAAAAAGCTAGTTCATTTGATGAGCAAAAATCGAAAAAGTAGGCGCATGATAAAACGGTTGATTAAACATTCTATTCCTAAGTCCTCTTGCTTTCACAATTTGCTTTCGACAAGATACCGGAAAGATGTCATTCAGCAACAAGCAAATGCATTTATGTGGAAATTTAAGAGGGTGTTTCATGCTAAATCTAAGAGTAAGAGAATACGAAGGGCTGTACGTAAACATTTGTTAATGCAAAACTTGTCAAGTGTAAAAATCAATATAAAGCGTGCTAGAACTAAAAAACACAAATTGCCTAAGAGGAAAATAGTTAAAACTCGTATTATGGGCGCTACTAAATGTAATATGCAAAAAATAAAGACATCTGCCAGAAATTTCTTATTTGTGTGCGGTGATGTAGAGTTAAATCCGGGTCCCATAAATACTTCAAATATGTCAGTATTGACCACAAGACTAGCTCAAATAGGATGAAAGCCAGTGAACATTATTGGTGATGGTAACTGTTTATTTCGTAGTGTAAGCCACCAGCTTTACGGAACAGAGACTCGTCATGTCCAAATAAGAGCTCATGCAATCCAACATTTAATACTTCGCCCAGAATATTTCATAGAGTCTAATACTGAACAATCATGGTCGCATTATTTACAGAATATGTCAAGACTAGGTTCTTGGGCAGACCATATTAGCATACAGGCAGTTGCGAATGCACATAATTTGAGGATTCATATTACAGAAACTGCACACAATTTTGCTGAAACTACAGTTGTTACCTCTATTTATGCTCAGTCTGGGGGAAATGTAAGAGATATCTACATCGGACATCTTGATGAACTACATTATGTTTCTATAACACCAATTCAACAATCTGCTTCTGAACAAATACGAAATCAGACAGCAACTGGTAAACAAAAACTATCGGGAATTGTTTCCCCCGATCAATAATCACTCGCAGATTCTGGTTTTCTTTTAAAAGTTTTTATTCGCAATATCTACTCTCCGCGCTGTCTCACACCACTCTGCCCTCACTCTCATCTCACTCCCATACTTATCTTGTCAATCAGCTGTTATTTTACCTTGTTCACATTACTCGCACATATTTCGCAATGTCTCCTATAAATGTTCTGCAATTAAAAGTTCAATTAACGCTAATGTATATATATATATATAGTCACTAAATGATGAATAGCTGTCAACTTCCCAACACCCTCCCCCTATTTGCTACACGAAGGTAACAAATATAATAGAACAATCTTAACAAAACGTTTTATAATAAAGTTTAATTGTACAAAATATATCGTTCTCTTCATTTTTCTTCACTGTCACTCTTCATCTCCGGCATTTTCACGTATTCGTATCGCTGCGGCTGCTGCGGCGTCTCGTTTCGGTCTAAATTCTCCAACAGATGGATCCAGACGAGGATCCATATCTCGATCGTCTTCCTTTTCTGGCTTCGTTATGTCGCACGAGAGTTCTAGCGGGTACAGGTGTTGTATGGCACGTTCTAGGTGGCTTTTACCCGCTCGCAGCTTCGCTACACGAACAACTCCGTCACGACCGGCAATCAGGTCCTCCACGATACCTAATTTCCACTTGTTCCGGTTGCGTTCGTCGGCTCTGATTATCACCACGTCACCTACTTTCAACGAGAATCTCTTGTTGTTGTGTTTGAGATTATGTCTTTCTCGCAACCCTCTCACGTACTCGTTCGTCCATCTTCTCCACATCATGTCTTTGCATTTTTCGATGCGCTTTGCGGTCTTTCTCAAATCCACCTCTTCTATATCTCGATAATCTTGTGTCGGTAGTAGATTCGGTCGATGGAACATCAGGGAATTTGGTGTCAGTATTGGCATTTGTAGATCGTCTTCGACGTAGCTGAGGGGTCTGTTGTTTAACGCCACTTCGACATCAAGCAAAAGATCTTGCAACGCATCCCAGGCAAGTAAGGTGCCCCCGCCAGCTTTGTAAAGTGCGCGCTTTACTAGACCAACAATTCTTTCGAACTGACCACCCCACCATGGTGCTCGACTCGTGTTGAATTGCCATTTTATCTCGTATTTCGCGAGCCAGTTGTGTAGTTTTTCATCTCTCATGACATGTTTGAGCCAGTTTGCTGCTGCCACAAACGTCTTGCCATTGTCAGAGTAGATCTTCTGCGGCCGTCCTCGTCTGGCGATAAGGCGTTTCAGGCTTTGTAGGAACTCGTTAGTTTCTTGATTCGGCAGTAGTTCAACGTGAACTGCTCGGGTTAGACTGCACGCGTATAGTACTATGTAAGATTTTGCTTCGCGTTTCTTTTTGGGTTAGTATTGATGGGTCCCGCGTAGTCTACTCCGACAACTTGGAACGCTGCATCACCTTCTGTTCTATCTCGGGGAAGGTTTCCGGTTGGTGGGGTTGCTACTGCGACTGCTCTGAATCGTTTACATGTATTGCATTTCTTTGTCACCCGTTTAGCAATGCTCCTAAGACGCGGGGTCCAATACTTCTCTCTGTGCTTAGCCATAGTCATTCCAACTCCCCCATGGCAGCTGAGCTTGTGGGCATGCATTATCATCTTTTCGGTGAGTAGTTCGTTACCAGGTAAATACACGGGATAATGTCCTTGTACTCTGCCTTGGCACTCGTAGAGGCCTTTCGCGTTTTTCTTCAAGTTCAGCCGTTGTTGGTCTTCCTTGAAGGCTTCCGTCTCCTCGTTTCGTTGTTGGACTCTTTTTTCCCAAAATTCAATTTGTCGACTCATCTCCTCGGTTGTTAAGGGTCCAACTATCTTGTTATCGCGACTGTTCTTCATATTGTTCACGAAACGGCTCATTCTCGCTGTTATTCGGAGCGTTTTCCAGTAGTCGTACTTCTTCAGGAGTTCATCCAAATCGTCTTCCAGTGGAACTGCCACCGCGAATATCTCTTTCACCGCTTTTGTTTCGGCTTGTGTCTCACTGGTATCCCGGGTAGTGATGTTGGGGGGCCATTTCTCTTGATCGAGCAACCAGCCGGGCCTTTCCACCAAAGACTTCCAGATTGCTTTACGTTACCACCTCGGCTGCCAAGATCGGCAGGATTATCCGCTGACGTCACGTGCCGCCATTCGATGTAGCTCCTCTCCTGGATTTTTCTGACACGGTTCCCCACGAACTGTTTGAATTCGCCATTCCCACGGATCCAGTGTAGGGCTACAGTGCTGTCTAGCCATCCCAGAACTCGCTGGACTGGAAATCCTTCTAAGGACTGTTTCACATTGTGAACCAGGTTAGTTGCCATGTGCCCCGATACTAGCTCGAGTCTCGGTATCGTTAAGCCTTTCTTGGCCAGCCGCGACTTTGCTGTGACGAGACCACTGCTGACACTGGACGGTTGTCGTACGATCGCGTACACGGCTGCAGAGACTCCTATCCCACTCGCATCGCCGAAAGCATGCAACTCGATAGATTCGATTGGCTCCTCTGATTTAGCAAGGCTTCTCGGTACGGTGACTTGGCTTGGTAGGACTTGTTCGTACTTCCACCATCTTTGCTGTAGTGTACTCGGTAGGGGTGCATCCCAGGCAATTCGAAGATCACAAGCGTCCCTGTAAAGCGTTTTTCCCGTTAGGGTTAATGGAGATATTAGGCCAAGTGGGTCGTATATTCTCGCCATCTTCCCTAGAATCCCTCTCTTGGTACAATTCGCGGTATCGTTGGGGATGTTCACTTGAATGTTATCTTGATCTTTATCCCAAGCAAGACCAAGTAGCTTCGTCTCCCCCTGTTTTACTCCAAGTTGTTGCTTGGCATACGTCTGATTGTCGTCGTTCGCTGTTGTGTCTTCATACTCGACTTCCTTGGCGTTTGAGTGCCATTTATGCAATTGAAACCCAGCTTCACCGAATACTTCTTTTGCTGCTTGCTTTAACTCGAGAGCCTTGGGTTTGCTATCTGCTCCGCCGATGAGGTCGTCTACGTACAAACTTCTCTCCATCTCTTCCACTAGGTCAGGATACTTTGGTTTGAGGCCTCGCAAATGTTCCTTGATCACGCCAGCAAGCAGGAATGGGGAAGGTGCCAACCCAAAGAGAGCTCGAGTAAATCTCAGGACTTCTTTCTCCTTGGTTTGTAGGTCTTTCAGCCAATGGAAACGCAAGACGTCACGATCGTTTTCCCGAATTCGCACTTGCAAAAATGCTTGTTTCAGATCTCCCGTCACTGCGATTGGATGAAATCTGTTTCGAACCAGCACATTCCACAGGAGGTTTTGCAAGGGAGGTCCGGTCTCCAGGCAATCGTTAAGTGATGGTACTTTCGGGTTAGCCCGTGCTGAAGCGTCGTAAACCACGCGCATCTTCGTCGTTTCGGCTGATTCTCGGATGACAGGTTTGTGAGGAATGTAAAATTCCTTGCCTTTCGCGTCGTTATCCACACGTTCTACAATTCCTTGCTCGAGCTGATCTTGGATTATCTTATATTGCTCTAACGAATCTTGCTTCTCCAGTTTTCGTATTAGGTTGTCAAGTCGACTCAAACTGCCCGCCATATTGTTTGGTAGTGAGGGATGATTTCCCTTCCAAGGGAGGCCAGTCTCGTACCACCCCTCCGGATTTCTTGCCAGTTGTTCCTTGAACTCTTCGTACACCATGCTCTGGTCGCCCGTTGCAGAGTCCTCTAGTCCAAGTACGTCCAGTCTACACAACTGCTCGTAGTCCGGGCAAGCAGTTTGCGTCATTAGCATTGGGGTCAGGTTGATTTCTTTGCCGGGGGTAAGGATTGTCCATCCAAATTTCGTAAGCTCGGCTACCGGCTCATTGGGACGTCCAATCTTCGGTTTGGTCTCGGTCTTAATTCGGGCATATTCGCTTGCACCCAGGATTAGGTGCACTGGAAGTTCCGGTTTTTTGTCGTTGTCATGCATCTGGACATCACTCAAATGTGGAAATTTGGCTAAGGTCTCTTGGTAATTGGGGTTTTTTAACGTCAACAACTCCTTACGGTCCACCTTGGTTACTTCAATATGTAATTGAAAGTCCCCTTCGAGATTGTTGATAGACATGTTGTAAACACTAATTACCTTGTTGACCGATCCCAACATCATCTCAATGTGCTTGAATTCTTTTCTCGTTGGTTTAGCTTTGATTAGATCTATAAGGGCTGATGACGCGTAAGAACTACCCGCCCCAGTGTCCAGTAACGCGCGACATTTCACACCATTGACGTCAACAATCACAACGGGGTAGGTTACCATCGCATTCCCTGTGCTTGAGGCAGTCAACAAGGCACTTGAGTTGTCAATTCCATCATTGTCACGATTATCACAGATGCTCGTATGGTGGCGTCGATTACATTTTTGGCATACCGTGCGTGATTTGCATTCCGAAGCTTTGTGGTTAGGCCGAGCGCAATTGAAGCATAGCTGTTTCGAACTAAGCAACTTTTTCCTGTCAACTGTTAGTTCTACTTTCTTACAATCAACAGATCTGTGATCTGCGCCATCACAATACACGCATGCTCTAGGGTTTCTTACTTCACGGTCTTCTTGTCTGGTATTAAAATTCCTCTCACGCTTGAGGGGAAACTGAGGGGGTTTCATTGCATGCTTCTCGTTTGACGGCTTAATGGGGTTGCGCACCGTCCATTTTTCTAGAGCTTTTACTAGTTCGGGGAATTTCCACTCCTGCCAGTCATCGTCCATACGAACAAGGTCCCCTCTAATGCCCTCTAGTTTGTCGATCGTGGCCCTGACATAACCATTTACTTCATTTAGCTTTCCTAGGGTTTCTAAGGACTGTACATTACACATTAGTTTCTCGTAAAACTCATGTATCTTTGATGGCTGGCAGCCGTGAATGTTAGGCAAGGACATGATATTTTGCACATAACTATTTACTATCTCGCTAGATTTCCCATACCTTGTTTGCAGAATATTTCTGGCTCTTTCGTAGCCCTCGGTTGTGCACGGCAACCCTTGAATTGCGATCCTCACCTTTGGCGTTACTAATTCTTTTAGGTAATTGAACTTTGTCACTGCTGGGATTTCTGCTGCCTGGATTTCTGCTTCGAACTGGTTCCAGAACCGTAACCAATCTGCGTAGGTGCCGTCGAACTTTGTAATCTGCAGCTTCTGAAGCCTCACATTGGGTTTCCGCGATTCGTTCTTGCTCGATCTTTTCGTTCGTTCTTCTGTTATTTTCTTTTCATAAACTAGCTGTAACTCCAGTTTCTCCTTGTCGTATTTCAGCTTTTCCTGGTACTGTTCATCTCTGCCTTGAGCGGCTAGGTTCTCTTTCTTCCTCAGTTCATTCTTTTTGGTAGTCTCGATGACGGTCTCCAACTCGGAGATCGCATTCTCGATAGGTATAATGTCGTTCGATTTTATTCCTTCGGTCCATGCTCGTACCTCATCAGGTGTAATTCCCTCGCCAAGCTTGATTTCTTGAATGCGTAGCTTCAAATCATGTACTTCTTGTAGTTTATCGTTTAGCGTTTTCCGTTGACGCTCCAGCTCGTTAGTCTTGGCTTTAGTAATTATCTCCCTCGTTTCTTCGTTAGTGAGTCGAAGGAGATCTGCTTTTGTTTTTAATTGTTTCACAAGATCCTCTGATGGTTGCGTCTCGGTCATCCCGTCGGAGG
Source organism: Dendronephthya gigantea (assembly GCF_004324835.1). Classification (NCBI taxonomy): domain Eukaryota; kingdom Metazoa; phylum Cnidaria; class Anthozoa; order Malacalcyonacea; family Nephtheidae; genus Dendronephthya; species Dendronephthya gigantea. Next base: position 850,078 of record NW_021163050.1, read on the forward strand.
TGCCACTGTATCGGGAATTGTTTCCCCCGATCAATAATCACTCGCAGATTCTGGTTTTCTTTTAAAAGTTTTTATTCGCAATATCTACTCTCCGCGCTGTCTCACACCACTCTGCCCTCACTCTCATCTCACTCCCATACTTATCTTGTCAATCAGCTGTTATTTTACCTTGTTCACATTACTCGCACATATTTCGCAATGTCTCCTATAAATGTTCTGCAATTAAAAGTTCAATTAACGCTAATGTATATATATATATATAGTCACTAAATGATGAATAGCTGTCAACTTCCCAACAAAACTATACCATCAAAATTCACAATCTAATAACAATGAAATTATCTCTGAAAAGCCAGTCTCCATGAATTCACAAAAAAGAAAAGAATATATGAAGGAATACATGAGGAAAAAAAGGTTGAACAACAAATTTAAAGAAAAAGAAACTGTGAGAAAAAAATCATATAATAAGAAATACAAAAACACAAATTCTGAGAAAATAAAGGACTCTTGGCGAAAAGCAACTGCAACATACAGACAATCAAATACTGAGAAAATAAAAGAAATTGCTAAGATGGCCACTGCAACATACAGGCAATCAAATCCTGAGAAAGCAAAACAGAGTTTAAAGACATCCACCGCAACATACAGACAATTAAATCCTGAAAAGGCAAAACAGAGTTTTAAAACATCTACTGCAACATACAGACAATTAAATCCTGAAAAGGCAAAACAGAGTTTTAAGACATCCACTGCAACATACAGACAATCAAATCCTGAAAAGGCAAAACAGAGTTTCAAGACATCCACTGCAACATACAGGCAGTTAAATCCTGAGAAAGCAAAACAGAGTTTTAAGACATCCACTGCAACATACAGACAATTAAATCCTGAAAAGGCAAAACAGAGTTTTAAGACATCCACTACAACATACAGACAATTAAATCCTGAAAAGGCAAAACAGAGTTTTAAGACCTCCACAGCAACATACAGACAATTAAATTTCGAAAAGGCAAAACAGAGTTTAAAGACATCCACTGCAACATTCAGACAATTAAATCCTGAAAAAACAAAACAGAGTTTTAAGACATCCACTGCAACATACAGACAATCAAATCCTGAAAAAGCAAAGAAGAGTTTTAAAACATCCACTGCAACATACAGGCGATTAAATCCTGAAAAAGTAAAACAGAGTTTAAAGACATCCATTGCAACATACAGACAATTAAATCCCGAAAAGGTTAAAGAAATAAATAAAACAACTACTGCAACATATAGAAAATTAAATCCTGAAAAGGTTGCAGAATCATCAAAATTGTCAAATATGTACAAGCAAAAGTATCCAGAAAGAGTTAAAATACCCAGAAAAGACAATATGCTAAAAGAAAGTTAGATTGTAGTGAAAATGGAACAATGATTAATAAATACAAGAAAGTAGAAAATAATTTGAATGACAGTATAGCTGAGACTCCAGAGATACCTAGTAACTCTGATGATTTGAGACAACAAATTTACCTTACAAAGGCAATTGAGTTATTTCATAAGAACATAAGTGTGGGACCAGAATATATTTGTACCTGTTGTGATCAATTATGGTATAGATCATCTGTCAGTGAATGTAATGTTTCTTTATATAAATCTTGTTCAAAAAATATCCTTAATTTATGTCTAACTGGTGTGAGGAGTACTGATAACACTGAATGGATATGTGGTACATGTCACTCAAACTTAAAAGTTGGTAAAATTCCAAGTTGCGCTAAAGCAAACAAAATGACCTTCCCGGAAAAGCCTGAGGTTTTAAAAAACTTAACACCTCTTGAAGAAAGACTAATTTCTCCAAGAATACCTTTCATGCAGGTACGGGAATTGCCTAGTGGAGGTCAATTAAGTATTCATGGAAATGTAGTTAATGTTCCTGCAGATGTTAACACAACCGTTAGTGTTTTACCAAGACCATTGAATGAGTCACAAACTATTCCAATAAAATTGAAACGTCGTCTCGGTTATAAACACCATTACCAATTTCAGAATGTTAGACCTACGAAAGTGGTAGAAGCAGCTCAATACTTGGTTCGGACTAGTGAAATATTCAAAAACGAAGGAATACAAGTAATGGATAATTATGTGTTAAATCCAGTCAATAATGACGATGAATGGTCAGAATTCATTACTAAGAATAACAACGAAACTTCAGATAATCCATCAAACGATGTAAACACTCAAAATCAAGAAACAGCAGACACAGGAACAAGTAACAATTCCGTTGATAATGACACTGACGATGAGTGGTGTGAAATAACTGAACGACCCTCAGGTGTTATGGATACGTTATTACAAGAACCTGACGTTACTCAACATGGTGATAAAATAATCAGTTTTGCACCAGGAGAAGGAAACAGACCACTTGGTATATTTTTAGATAAAGACGCTGAATTTCTGTCTTTCCCTACCATTTATTGTGGCAAACGTCAAGCTGATAACAGTGAAAGACTAGTGCCTGTTCACTATAGTATGATTTGTAAGTGGGAATTAAGAAGTCAGGATCGAAGAGTTGCTCAGTCTGTACCAAACATTTTTTAGAAATTAAAAAAATTGCAGATCAAACAAATTCAAGGAAGTGCAAGTTTATCGTTGCGTAAATGTAAAACTAAGGGTAAGACTTACACAGCAGGAGATTTGAAGTCTGAAAGTTCTGTTAATAAGTTAATCAATTTAGATGAAGGATTCAGAGTTTTAAGAAATTTACGCGGTTCCCCTCCATACTTTGAAAGATGCAAGAAAGATCTATTTGCAATGATTCGTCAGCTAGGGACACCTACATGGTTCTGTTCATTTTCAGCTGCTGAAACGCGCTGGATTCATTTAATTAAAATTCTTGGTCGTCTTATTGACAAAAAAGACTACACTGACGATGAGGTTAAACAAATGACTTGGCAAAAGAAGTCTGAACTGATACAAAAAGATCCAGTAACATGTGCACGAAATTTTGAACATATGGTGCAGTTATTTATTCACAATTTTATAAAAAATCCATGCCATCCAATTGGAGAAGTTGTTGACTTTTTCTATCGTGTTGAATTCCAGCAAAGAGGTTCTCCACATATCGATGGATTATTCTGGATAAAAAACGCACCCGAGTATGGTAAAGATTCCGATGAAGTTATTACCAAATTTGTAGACACCTACATTTCGTGTAAGACTGACTCAGATGGCTTAACTGAATTAATAAATTTACAAAGACATAAGCACTCCAAAACGTGCAAGAAAAGAGGAAATGCTGTTTGCAGATTTAATTTTCCATTACCACCAATGCCAAGAACTATGATTTTAGAGCCATTATCTGAAACTGATCTAGACGAAGATATCTTGGATATACTAAAAAAAGCTTTAGAACGAATACGTTCTTTATTAAACTCTATTAAAGCTGATGAAACCATGACCTTTGACGAGTTTCTCGAAAAGTTCAATTTATCGGAACAGCAATACTTAAAAGCTATAAGACTTTCTCTTAAACATAACACTTTATGATTGAAACGATCACCTGCTGAGATACGAATTAACTGTTACAATCCAAACTTACTCAGAGCATGGAGGGCAAATATGGATATTCAGTACGTGTTAGATCCTTACGCTTGCGCTGTTTATATCCTTTCATATATTACTAAAGGTCAAAGAAGCAAAAGAAGGCAATAAGAACATTGTTAACAAAGTGAGACATATTGGTAACAAATTTCTCAATGCTGTCGAAATAAGTGCACAAGAGGCTGTCTACTTAGTAATGCAAATACCTTTGAGACGATCATCTCGAGATTTCCAATTTATCAATACATCTGACCCAGATGAAAGAACATTCTTATTAAAAGCATGGATAAAATTAAAGAACTTCCTGATAATTCTGCTGATATTGAATCAGATAACATTATTAAAAGATACCAGAGAAGACCAAAGAAAGTGGAAAATTTATGTCTGGCGGATTTTGTCGCTTGGTTCAATTGTAAAAGTAACAGTAATCAACAAAGCAAACACAAATCAAATTCAACATTAATAGATGATTATCTTTTAGAGAGTAATTTCGATGATAATGTAGATGATGATCTTTCTGATAAAGAACAGGAAAAAAATGAAAATGACCAATATGAAATGAAAGGTGGAATATCGCTGGTGAAAAGGCAAAAGCCAAGAATAATACGGTCTGTTGGATTTAATAAAAACAAAGATGCAGAAAATTATTGTAGAGAACAGATAATGCTTTACACTGCTTGGAGGAATGAAAATACAGATCTTTTGAAGGACTCGAGAAATTACCAAGACCAATATGAAATTGTCAAAGATGTGATAGAACAAAACAGAAAACAATATGAGAATCACACCGAAGTTCTTGATCAGGCCGTACAAGATATTGAAAGTGAAGAGAATTTAGTCGCTCCAAATACACAGTATAGAGATGAACAAGACAGAGAAATTGGCCCGAAAGCAAGTGAATTATTCAGATGCTTTGATCCTGGAAAAGATAAACAACATGCCCAGTACGACTTGATAAATGATATTGGCATTTATCCCCGAACAAACGATGACGAAGAACTTGTTGTAAAAAGGCTGAATGATGTCGATTTTAGAAAACTTGCCCAATCCCTTAATGTTGAACAAAAAGAGTTTTTTTACCATGTACTAAACTCTATCAAGACTGATAAGCCGCCAATGAGACTATTTTTAAGTGGAGGTGCTGGTGTAGCTAAAAGTACTGTAACTAATGCTTTGTATGAAGCTCTTATAAGATACTTAAATTCTCAACCTCAGAATGATCCTGATGATGTCAGTGTTGTAAAAGTTGCCCCGACAGGTAAAGCTGCTTTTAACATAAGAGGAAATACACTTCATGCCGCGTTTAAAATTCCCGCGAACAGAGGATTTAATTATTGTACTCTAGATAGAGACCGGTTGAACACAATAAGATCTCAGTTACACAGAATGCAAGTTATCTTTATTGACGAGATATCTATGGTGGGCAGTGGTATGTTTAATTTTCTTGACCAAAGATTACAACAAATCATGGGCACAAAAGAATCATTTTGGTGGTCTTAGTATATAACTGTTGGCGACTTTTTCAACTGAAACCTGTATTTGATAATTGGATATTTGAGAATTCAAAGGACGGTTATGCTGCATTAGCAACAAATCTCTGGCAACAATATTTTCAAATGTTCGAATTATCAGAAATTATGAGACAAAAAGAAGACAAAGAATTTGCTCAAATTTTAAATCGTATCAGAGAAGGAAATCATACTGAAAATGATCTTGAGGTTTTCAAGGAAAGAATTTTAAACCTTAGTCCACAACATCCTGATTATCCAATATCTTCAACCCATTTATTCAGTACTAATATGGCAGTTGATCAACATAACCATGACGTTTTTCAGAAATTGTCAAATGAAAAGGTCAACGTTAAAGCAATAGATATCGTACTTGGAGACTTATCTGACGATTTAAAAGAAAGACTCAAAAAGCAAATCCCAAATGATCCTTCAAAAACCATGGGCTTGTACTCAGTGTGTTCAATACTTAAAGAAGCTAAGTATGACCTCACGACAAACGTATCAGTTGTAGATGGTATGACTAATGGTGCTGAATGTATCATCAAGAAAATCGATTACCGCGTAGAAGGCTCATCACTACTACAAAACTACAATATTGCATCCTCAGGTCTAAATGATAAAATTTGGATTTTGCCAACTATTAGCAAGAACGAAGATCCGCAACTTTAATAACTACACACTATATCTACTCCTGGAACACACCTATCAATTGTAAATTGTCAGTTATCGTGATACAATGAAGTCACATGAAAACTACCGAACTACGATCAAGTTAAATCGTAAAGAGCGAATTCCAGGCCGAGTGAAAGATAACAAGAACGCACAGTTTCAACATAAAAGCCACAAGAAATTAATGCCAGTGACACGAAAAGAAATTTTACAACTATTATTAATTATCGGTGAACTGTCAACTTCTAGAAACGGGTGAACGGATTATTCAGTTGAGAACTGACGTCATTGTTCTATCTCACACGAAGAAGAGTGGTGAATGTAAATAATTACGATTTATCTCCCAATGAATTTACAAACGCATGTCGAATACTAATGGTCCAACGTAATACCATCAAACGTATACAACCACGTCCTACATGCCATGCACATGAATGAATATATCGTACAAAGACTTTAAATATCTGAACATACAGTTAGATATGGTGTATCCTTTCAAGTGGATCATAAACAACGCCGACTGTAACACGTCCATCAATGTATCAGTAAAAGAAACAAGTGATGGTAATGCGATCAATGCTACCACACTGAATTTAACTGTAAGTGTCGAACTCGACGAACAGTTAGTGTGATAAACAGCTATTATATCAAAGCTTCCAAAGTACATGGAACATGCTTCTTTGTACCGTTAAAGACACCACCAAATCTCCTACTTTATTCGAACAGTATCTACAATCCTGAAGATACAAGGACTTTAATGCCTGTATGTATGAAATGTCATACAACCTGTTCGTTAACTATCTCGATAACGAAATCGTGTTGCTAACTTTACGATAGCGCATGACTAATTTGCGGGGTATTTCGTTCGTTAACGTCTTTGTCCACTGTTATTCTTTGTCTGTTTTTTACTTGTTTGTTAACTCCCCGCTACTTCCATTGCTTGATTTGTCGTCGTTTGTTTGTCATGTTTGTCGAAAAGTGTGTCCTAATGTTTGTCTTACTTCTCAATGTTTACTGAACAATTATTTCAACTGTTTTTGCAAACCTGTTATTGGAGAAAGTCCTCTCTATGTGTATAAATTCAGCTGCTCTGTGTAAATCTATATGTTTGTCAGCCACCTATCCTGTTTAAGTGTATATGTTTTTAAGTTGTTTGTCGAATAATTTTTCCTAATGTTAGTCTCACTCCTCAATGTTTACTGAGCAATTATTTCAACTGTTTTTGAACTCTGTTATTGGAGAAACTCTTCTCTGTGTGTAATTCCATGCATGTATCTTTATCTCTTTATAGCAAAAAGTGTAAAATAAAATAAATAAATATTATGCCACAAATTAACTCTTGTCACAAACACTAAATAGGAAAATAAAAAATTCAAACAGCCTTGTCGTATTTTACATCTACTTTGAAAATACACTGACTATACTTTCAACGTTTGTTATCGGAATGGGATTGCGCAAATTAAGATATTTTACGGTCCTGAATATTCAAGATGCAAAAATATTACAAAACATTACAAAAATATTACAAACTACCGTTAAATTTCAATTTTGGCGACGTCGCCAAAACTAAAAGTTACACCCGTAAAAGTGTCACGTTCGACTTTTCAAACATGCTAATTATAACTTTTTAAAACCTTGTTTTGACGGCGCGCTTAACGGAAGCTTGCAAATGGTTGTATTGACAAAGAAATTACAATGCGACTTAACGTCACCGTGCAAGATTGACATGCAAAATTGTGCATGGTAGGCAGTGACATGCAAGATTGTACAATATCTGTCTGTTTATAATCAGATAAATCGGCCCATTTTAGCACCCATTTTGCAATATTGTTGATAATTCTCAAATTCCCACATTTGATTCGTTAACTTTCGCAGTAACCATAGTTAATACACCTTTTCTTTATACGGTGTGCAGAAAAAAGCAACCTCGGAATTTCCTAAGAAACCACTTTCTGCTTAATGCTTATAAGGCACAAACTTTGCACTATCCTTGGATCACTAGTTCACTTTCTGTACTGAGAATGTGAGGTTTGTCCGATTAGGACTCACATAAACAGTCAAAAAGTCTTTCTTCAATGCCAATGTTTCTTTAACAGTGGATCTTGTTTTTTCATCTGCAGTGCCAGTAAGTGCAGCAACTGGAGTGCCTATAGCAATCATATTTAAAAAATAGTACACGACACTATTCTCACTGTGGAACAACTTACCTTGTTTACACAAAGAATGAAGAACTGCTAGTTTCCCAAAGCTTGCACGGAAAGCTGCGATACTTTTTTTCCACTTTGTCGTTGATCTACAAGTTATTACAACCAACAACATAGATCAGCTTAGTTAGAGGTACAGAGCTCAGCCCAGTTTAGAGTTAATAAATACTACGTTTGGGGACAGGGAGTTGCTAATATTAGTATTTATAATAAAGTAATAAATTTCCAAAATCTATAACTTGTGTATTGAGTCTGCTCCAAGCCTGCTTTCTTTGCAATATATAAAAAGACATAATTACTTTACCTCTTGCCAGTCCAAGTTTTGACCGTGTGGCATTCATCTACGACTAAAGCTGCAAGGTTCTTGTGAAGGAGCTTACTCTTGCACTTCAAAACTTTGGTAAACTCTTTGTCTAAAACTTCCTCGGCTGACGCAAATACAAGCTGGAACTTCCCATTAGCAACATCTTCAAGAGATTCGGATAAAGAGGTGGCTGTAATTCCCATAGATATGGCTTCCTTGATTTGATCGCTGGATATACTTTTCAGCGGGCAGACAACAACAATGATACATCCTTGCTTCATTAATGCCAACAGCTAAAAAATCAGACTTTTCCCGAATCCAGTGGGAAGAACAGCAAGTAAATCGCCTTCTGTTTACAGCTGCATTAACGAAGATTTTTGTTCTTCACGTAACACTCAGGAGAATCCGCGGTCTGCTAGATACTGTAATGCTTTCTCTAACTCACTCTCAAAGTCTGCCATATTTTGCCGATGAATAGCACTCTGCCGGAAGTGGCTGTGACGCGGATATGACTGGACAGCCAATCAGACGCCCCGTTCGCTGGCGAACGGTGTTTTTCAAATTCGGGGGGTTTGTCTGCAAGCGTTTCCTTCCCTTTCCTCCCTTCCCTCTCTTCCCTCCCCTCCCTTCCCTTTTTCCCCTTCACTTCCCTTCCCATAAACACATTTAGTAAACATTCTCAATCACTACACCTGTAGTGTTCATATACTTTTAGTAAACCACACTGACCTAGTGCACATATATACATTTAGTAAACCAAGCGGAAACGCTTGCTACGCAGGCTATTAGATTTAGAAATCTCAAGTTCGGGCGTTAATGTTTTTCGTAAACCTACACACACCGGCCAGTATACACATTTTGATAGCTTTGAGCCATGGCCACGCAAAACAGCGTGGATCAAATCACTGTTTTTCTGTGCGGCCAAGATTTGTACGAACTCAGCGTTTCTCAACAAACAAATCTCGCAAATTTCTGAGTTTATGGCCTGAAATGGTTTTAAAGCAAATGTTAGCTTTTCCATGATACGAAGACTAAAACAAAGGTATGCGGTCGATAATGAATATAATGAAACTAATGGTAATACGGCATCAGGAAATACTGAAAATCCCGAGGACACTAGGCAAAAAATCTGGTTAAGGATTCCTTTCTTAGGTAAACAAGGTGAATTTTTAGTCAAAAAGCTTATTAAAAAGCTCCAGCAGAACCGGTTAAATTTATTGTTATATACCAAACCAAAAAGATTTCTTATTTCCTTCCTAAAAAGGATAAAATTCCGGATATGTCGCGGAACAATCTAGTTTACGAATTCACTTGTCCGGGCTGCAATATGTCGTATATTGGAAAAACTGAGCGAAATTTGGCAACGAGGCTTTCAGAACATTTGGATCCACTAAAAAGCGCAGTTTCGAAACACTTAATGGACTGTGACGACGCAAACTACCTACTTAACATGAACAATCTTTTTGACAAGCTTAATGATTCTGGCTCCTTTTACTCTTACGCTGAACTCGTACCTAGCAATACAAAAATACTCCAGTCTCTCAACAACACAAACTCTAATCTGTTGTTGTTCCTCGAGGCACTGCATATAAAGTTTGAAAAGCCAGAACTCAATAGCGGCTTAAAGGCATCAAAGGAACTTATAGTTTTTCCTTAGAGTGTATCACTATGTGCATGCAAATATCTTGTGATGCCATGTTCTCGTATTTCTTATTAACTCGCTGATTTACGTCATTGTTACTTCCTGACAAATTTGTATATAGATCGCAGCTTGCTTGTAAATAGTTAGGTTTGACAATGACTTTGAAATAGAGTCGAAATATCACCTTGAATATTGCGTCTTGTTTTTAACAACTCATATCTTGGGTTTACAAGATGTTTATTTTCGTATTATAATGCACCCAGAATGAAGTTCTAAGTAAAACCACCATGCGTATACAGCCTAGAATTGTTTAAAGTCTTAACACTTATAGTAATACAACCTTATAAACTAGTTTAAACAACAAAACAAACAGATAAAGTTATATAAAACAATATTATAAAACCATGTATGCAAACAGTTAATATTAAAGAATCATGTAAGCAAACAGCCAATATTATAGAATCATGTAAGCAAACAGTCAATATTATAGAATCATGTAAGCAAACAGTCAATATTATGGAAACATGTAAGCAAACAGTCAATATTATTGAATCATGTAAGCAAACAGTCAATACTATAGAATCATGTAACACAAACAGTCAATATTATAGAATCATGTAACACAAACAGTCAATATTATAGACTCATGTAAGCAAACAGTCAATATTATAGAATCATGTAACACAAACAGTCGATATTATAGAATCATGCAAGCAAACACTCAATATTATAGAATCATGTAAGCAAACACTCAATATTATAGAAACATGTAAGCAAACAGTCAATACTATGGAATCATGCAAGCAAACAGTCAATATTATAGAATGATGTAAGCAAACAGTCAATACTATAGAATCATGTAAGCAAACAGTCAATATTATAGAATCATGTAAGCAAACAGTCAATATTATAGAATCATGTCATAGGCAGCCCAGACTTTTATATCTTTTTTGAGATATTAACTAAATGCTCATTGGCTTACCTGCAGGACCACCAATGAGAACCAATGAGCGTGTTTAGTTGATATCTCAAAAAAGATGACGTTTCCTTAGGCGGAGTGACACTTGGATAGTTTTCTCAAAATTCCGTATGAATTCCTGTTTTATTTCACTGATTTGAAGGCTTTAGATGTTGTTTAAAAACACGGAAACTGCAGGATAATGTAGTTAAATCATCGGTAATTATTAGGTTGTAGTTTTTGTGGCATTTCTTCAAGTATTTTTTTAGATAATAATAATTCATTTACGAAGGTATATCTGTCATATTTTGATAAACTCTTTCTTACCTTGTCATAATATATAGACGAAGTAAACAACGTAAGCGCAACACACACGCGAGTATCACACGCGCAAGTCAAAGTCTGGGCTGCCTATAGCCGTGTTTACACTACAAGCCTGAGCCTGGCCTAGGCCTGGCTTTGGCCTAGATCTTCCTAGTGTAAACACACTTTGGCCTGGCCTAGGCCAGGAAATCTAGGCCCATGGTAACAGGTGGCCTAGGCCAGGCCCAAGGCTGGCTTTTTGGCGGGAAAAGCAAATAAACATGGAATTTGAATTTGAACTGGACAGAATAGGAAACTGTCCCGCAGACAGAATAGGAAAATGTCCCGCAGAACGAATTGGACAACTACAGTATTCGTAACAATGTGATTTATGGTAAACTTTCAGCGGCCTTGTTGGACTAGGGGATTTTACGCACTGCTAAACAGTGCAACCACAAACTAAAACATCTTTGCGAAAAATACAGAGAATATAAAAAATATACACAAAGTAAAAAAACTTGTGATATGCAAACCGCTGAAATTCTAGGCCAAAGTCAGGCTGTCGAAGCGTAAGTGTAAATGCTTCGTTCTAAAAAGATCTAGGCCAAAGTCAGGCCTAGGCCAGGCTCAGGCTTGTAGTGTAAACACGGCTTATGATCATGTAAGCAAACAGTCAATATTATAGAATCATGTAACACAAATAGTCAATATTATAGAATCATGTAAGCAAACAGTCAATTATAGAATCATGTAAGCAAACAGTCAATATTATAGAATCATGTAAGCAAACAGTCAATATTATAGAATCATGTAAGCAAGCAGTCTATATTATAGAATCATGTGTAAATATTATAGAACAAGCTGGGATATATTTTTTAGTGCCATTGTGAGTTGATAATTCATGCCATAAAACCATAAGAAATCACATAAGTGTGAAATTCCCTGATGCACATTTGAAAACTATGTAAAGCAATCATGCACAATGATTTTAATGTGTAGAGCACAGATATATAAAATAACTTCATTCAATTTTCTATATATAAGTGTAATCGCATGCTAAACTCAGTGTAACTCCTATTCACTTGAATTTAGAAACGATCTACAATATTTCCTGTTATATTTAAGTGAGATTGTCGACGCCATGCTCGGCTATGATAAACAAAATAATTAAAATACTACGCATAAGTAGTCAAAATCGTCTTACCTTAGCTGCACACTTTTAGATACAACTAGGATCTTGCTCTGTACACGCC